>NW_007246541.1:84086-170621 GCF_000164805.1 Carlito syrichta
ACCACTGCACTCCAGTCGGGGCGACAGAGTGAGACTCCAACTAAAAAAAAAAAAAAAAAAAAAAAAAAAATATATATATATATATATATATATGTATGTATATATATATATATATATGTATGTATATATATATATAAAGTAAAATGAATGCTGTTATATTACACATGGCAAAAATGTGCAAAGCTACTTAAGAACTCAAACTTATTTTCACTTTTATGTGAAAATGTTTCTAGATTTTGCAGATATAATAATTAACTGTAATTCTGCTAAGGATTCTTTTGGACATTTACATTTTTGCCTCTTAAATGACAATTAGCTGTGTTGAATGTTCTATAACAAAATGTGTTATTACATTTCATAATGTAGTATAAGTAAATATAAATACTATTATATTAAATATAATGTTAAAAGTATCCCAATATCTTTGAAAATATCAAGTGGTGATCATCAGGTGATTTTAATCATTGGCAATTGCTACATCAAAATATTTGTATAAAAGAAAGAATCTACCCGGGCTCGGTGGCTCAACCCGTGCCTTTGGGAGGCTGAGGTGAGTGGATTGCCTGAGCCCGCGGGTTCAAGACCTGCCTGGGCAGGCAAGACCTCATCTCTACAATAAATCAAAAAATCAGCCGGGTGTGGTAGCGCATGCCTGTAATTCCGGCTACTTGGAAGGCTGAGGCGGAAGGATTGTTGGAGCCCAGCAGGTCGAGGCTGTGGTGACCGGGAGCGGCCACTGCACTCCAGTCTGGGCGACAGAGTGAGACTCCAACTCGAAAAAAAAAAAGAAAGAATCTATATAAGATATTTGGACCATTGAAAACATGCTTATTTGAAATAACATTTCATCTCAAAGAGTTAATGTGTCTATAGTGTCTTATTGGGGAAAATCTGTGTGTGAGTCTAGTTGCAAGACTTAATTATGCTTTGCATATATAATTATGAAACAGTAGGACTTTCGATTAAAGACTTCCATAACAGGAGTCTATAAAGATGAGATGCTTTCAAGTACAGATTGGAAAATAAGACATATATATATTAATTTAAGTAGTAATATTTCTTCTAGGGTGTAAAACAAAATTCTTTTTTCACTATTAAACCAATTGTCTTTTTTTTAAAAAACGAAAGTTCTCTGAAGACAAAACAGGAACAATTATTGTAATAAAATAATTACAGTTGAAATGTCTGTGGTTCCTTGGAAATGCCATGTTCTTGTGTTTCCATCTCTAGGGCAGTTCTATCCAAATTGGGAAGTTCATCGGGTATGAATCCCTGGATGCTGTAGACCCATCGGAAGACTTTTCCTATTATCTTCTACATGCATAATCACAAAATCAAAATAATAATTGGGAATACTTATTTGTTTTCAACACTTGCTATGTGAGGATAGATGTGTTAATGCACTTGAGTATAGTAATCACTTCACTGTAAGTGCGTGTGTGTGTAAATAAACATGATGTTGTTTACCTTAAGTATATAAAGTTTTCAGAAAGGAAAAAAGAAAGAAAACAAAGATACCCTTACTGTGATGGTTAATTTTATGTCAGCTTGTCTTGGGTCATGGGGTACTTAGCAACGTGATCAGATATTTTCTGGGTGTTTCTGTGAGGATGTTTTGGAATGAGATTAACATTTTAATTGTAGACTGAATAAAGCAGATTTATCTCCCTACTGAAGGCCAAAAATAGAATGAAAGCCTGACCCTTCTCCAAATAAGGAGAATTTTCCTGCTTGAGGGCCTTCAAAATGAGATATTCCTCATTCTGGCCTTTAAACTCCAACTAGGAGAATAGCTCAGCAAATTTTGGACTTGGCAGCCTACATGGTTACATGAGCCAATTCCTTACAATACTTATATATTATAAACATAAATACATATAATTTTATATTATATATATATGTATAATTCCTATTGGTTCTGTTTCTCTGGAGAATCATAATATATACGCTCTTCATTTTTGTGTAAATTTTAATGATGGTCTATCCTATGTGCAAATAAGAATGCCCATTTTTAGAATACTATAAGAAACTGGTGGAAATAATGTATTATGATAGCGATGTATTGAGATAACATGTCAATTACAAGGGGAATTAAAGGGAATCTTTAGAAAGCACTTGGAGTTTAAGAATTATGAAAGGCATACATCTAAGCCAGGCTCGGTGGCTCAGCCTGTAATCCCAGCACTTTGGGAGGCTGAGGTGAGTGGATTGCCTGAGCCCGCGGGTTCGAGACCCGCCTGGGCAGCGAGACCTCATCTCTACAATAAATAAAAAATTAGCCGGGAGTGGTGGTGCATGCCTGTAGTTCCAGCTACTTGGAAGGCTGAGGCGGAAGGATTGCCAGAGTCCAGCAGGTCGAGGCTGTGGTGGCTGAGAGCGGCCACTGCACTCCAGTGTGGGCCACAGAGTAAGACTCCAACTCAAAAAAAAAGGCATATATCTATAGATGTAAAAAAAACCACTTCGTTTTGGTTTGCAGCAGTAAATTTGTATCAGTTTTTGATTGCAGCGTAGCTAGCCACTTCAAAACTTAGTTTTAAACAAAAACAGACTGCAGTATCTTTCCTGGGTGAATATCTCACAAGGCTTGTCTAGTGGTGCTGGTTGACACCTGAAAGTTTGGTTTTTCGCTTACACGGGCCTCTCTATGTAAGCCTTGGTCTTCGCTGCCACAGCAAGGTTGCTAGTCTCAGGGCCAATGTCACAAGAGAGAATGTGGTAATCTCTACCTTTTAAGCCCTGACTCCCGAAACTGGCCCAGAATCACTTCAACCACATACTACTATTGCTTAAACTGTCACAAAGCCTGAACTTACGGGGAGTGAACTTGAACATTATTTTCAATGGGCAGAATGTCAAAGCATTTTGGGCTCATGTTTTTAGGCAGCCACAGTATGCCTTCTTGCCAGCATTTGTTTACACTTTCTTCACAGGGAAAATATACTTACCCTTTCTCAAAACCTAAAACATCTAATCCCTTTATTAAATATGTCTTGGGTTCAGTGTCCAGGGTTGCACCCGAGTCAGGTCCTTGTGTGGGTGAAGCTTCTTGGAGCTGGCATCTCAGGGACAAATCTTCAAGTTTGGTTCTGCTAATCTGAAGACCTGGGAACTAAATTAAAAGTCATCTTATTCCGGACACACACGAATAGAGCAGGGAACAGGCATCAGACAAAATTTCCATAAATATTCCCATTAAAAGGGAGTCGAAGGAGGCATATAGCAGTCACTCAGTCCCTGGTGCATCACAGTGGGGACATCCACCTCAGTCCATCTTGATCTGTTAAATCTTTGGTAATTAAGCCTCCATGCTGCTCTTAAGGAATTCCTCTCTGGAATAGTCTCTGTGGTTTTTGTTCCTACCCTCAGGGCTCAAAGATCTGCACTCAGAATCCTTATCAGTCCGTTTCCTGACAATAATTTAGGTATCCAAACACTTTTTCTTTTTCATTTTAGTCTACACTGGAGTTATTTTAATCAAAACAATTCTCTTAAAAATTCTGTGGATTTTCCATGAATATACTTAGGGTCTTCCTTTTTAAACAAAAGTCACAATCACAAATCTTTAAAAAGTACATCTTCTCCACCCTAGGCTCCCTGTGAAGCTTCTGTGAGACAACTGTCTTAAGACTTTTAAAAGCCCCACTGTGTAACTGAGGGAATTTGTAAGACATGCTTTGATTCTTTTAGACTTTCCTGTTTCTCTGAAATTGTTTGACAGTCATGACCTCAATTCTTTTTTATATCTCAAGAAAGAAACTTATAATCCTACCCAGAATTAAAATTGGTGAGTGAGAGTATTTATTATTTTGAAATTTTTTTTTGTCATATGGAAAGGTTTGGAAGAAGAAAGTGTTTTATTTTTGAATTCAACAGTCCCGGCTTGTTTAGACTTAACAGTACATTCCTTCACCTTGTATCGTCTATTCTCTTACATTTTATCATAGCTGGCAAGAGCAGCTACTTGGGATTTTCATTATTTTCCTAAATCACTAAGTTCATTAAATTCATGTCCTGTTTTTCACATTTATAGGAGATAGTGTTGGCAACGTTTCTATCATTGCATAGTAAGAGACCCCTTTCCTTCTTTTTCAGTTACATTGCCCCCACATTCCTTCAAACCCTGGCCAAGGAAGGATGGCTGGTAATGTTGCCCCACAAAATCTTTTGGCATCATTTGTTTTTTAGCTTTTATTTTCTCTGTGAACCCACGCATAGTTCTGTTTTTGATGTTCACAATCACACCTTATTCATGACATTACTTTTTGGCAGCTCATACATTTGTGAGCAGCTGTTTTCAATTATGAAGCACACAAAGAGAACATTTTGAACATACATTTCTGATGAGCACCTTGAGAATCCACTAAGAATTGTGACCACTTGTATTGAACCAGACACTGATAGATTAGTTTTACAAAAACAAGATCAAATTTCCCACTAGTTTCATATTGTTCTCATTTTCTAAACTTTATAATAAGAAGTCTTATTATGTATATGCACTAACTATATTATATAATTTATATGCAACCCAAGACAATTCCTCTGTACTCGATGTGGCCCAAGGAAGCCAAAAATTTACTCTGTGTGACCCAGGGAAGCCAGAAGTTTGGACACCCTGCTTTAAACCCCTACTAGCAGCCCTTTTGTGCTTTTTCACTAATACTCTCCTTAAAGTCCTTCTGGCTTTCACCTGCTCCCTAGCGCCAACGCATAATACATGTTGAGTTTTGTTATGGAATCTCCCTTCTTCCAGATATCTCAGTTATCTGTCACGAACCATCCAAAAACTTGGTGACTTAAAGCAATAATAATGTCATTTTGCTCCCCAATCTGCAATGGGGACTGGGATTAGCAGTAGCAGTTTACATCTGTTCTTGAATAGGAGGAATGTCAAACATTTGAGGCTGTATTTTAAAACCTCCAAATTTCCAAATTAAAAATATGAAAATAAGAAAGCTATTCCCTTCAGAGATGTAGCATGAAGTGTTTGAACATCACAGCATAGTGTTTAATATACTATTAGGATTCTGAGATGATAAAGGATTGCCCAAGGGAAAAATCTATTTGAGAAATATATAAATCTTTGACAACATCTACTTGTAATATCAAAAAATATTAAGATAATGAGTTTATCATTTAGATGAAGGGATTTTTTTTTAAAATAAGGAATCAGATTCAAGACGAGAAGCACACAAAGATAAATTCCAATATCCTATTGAAGCAGCATAAACCATAAATTTCCTTTGCTATTCTGTCCAGTGACTACCTTCTCATTCATATCATCCAATATCCTCACCACATCAATTCCTTTTTCCTCTGTTTTCTTTTTCTGTTAACTCCTGTGTAATTCTTTTTGTTTGTTGCTTGGCTAGTTGGTCTGTAATTGAGTCATCTTTGCTTAGGATATTGGTTATATTCTTTTTGTTTTTTCTAGGACTCTGTTCATAGTTCTCTCTTTTATTGTTATCACTCTTTGCCTTTGATTTTGTTTGTTTGTTTGTTTTCTACCGAATCTGCTCTTATGTCAGCAGACTTACTCACATTACAAAGTTTATTGAGCCTGTGAGGGTACGTAGACTTCCAGGTTCTGAAACAAATTAAGGACATGTTTCATTAGAAAAGCAGAGTGTTGTACAACCCAGAGCAGTTATAGCATTTACTCAGGTGGTTAAGAACATTTGTATTCAAGATCCAAATTCTTCTTCTGAAGTCTTCAAAAGTCCCAGAGGCGTTAGTTGCGCAACCAAATGAACAGATTATGAAATTTCTATCTTACTCTACAAGCAACCTCCCCATTATAATTTCATTTGTGATTTGTCATCAGAACAGAAAAAAAAGCTGACTTTGTGAGTTTAAACTGAGACTGACAAAAAGGAGAAAAATCTTGGTACGAACATGGTAAAGGAAAGGCTCAGAAAGCATAGTGAGCTTAAAAGTAAATTTCACTGAAAAGCTTTAAAAGATCAAAGGAAGGGAAAACGAGAAAGCAGGACAGAGAGGGTTTTAGTCTTATTCCAAGTGAGACAAAGAGAAACGCTCTAGATTTAATTGTTGAGAAGTTAAGAATGAAAAATTTATCTTATTTTTTACAAGCACACATACATTCCCAAAATAGATATTTTATGATTAAATAAAACCTGCAAACTAAAATTCTCTATTCTATACAATGATTACATAGTATTAGATTTCCAATGGGAAGTCTAACTGTAACTACTTCTGGCTGTTTAGCAATTTTACTAAAAATCTCAAACACTGCAGAAGTCATTTACAGATGTCTTATTTCTGCTAATAATGTGATTCCTAAAATAGTTGAAAATGATGAATTTAAATTTGTCTAAGCTTTATAGAAATGTTAACGTCAACCTACCACTAAATATTAAACAAGCTTCCAGGAAAAAAAAAAATTCAGTAATTCATTCAGAATAAATTACCTAAGAAGTCTTTGATATTTAGATTTTTCTTTAATATTTAGATGTGTGATAATCCCAGTCTTACCAGACTTGTATTTGAGGCTACATCAGACACAGCATTGACTTGAGTCAGTGGTTTTGACCTTGAATGAAAATTATTGCAAAGATCTGCTGTATCTTAGGCAAAAACAAGTTGATCAACATTCTAAACATTTTTTTAAAATAAAAAATGTGTAACTACCTCAGGCTTTTATTTAAAAAAGAAAGCTCCTCACCTCTCCTAGACTTTCTCTCTTTCTTCATATAGTTGACCCCCATAAACACATTGAGATTCACTGTAAATTTTTGTTGGTATAGAAACAAAACAAAAAGGTAAATTTGATTTCATTTTCAAGAAAGGCCCATGAAAGATTAATTACCTATTACTTTAATAGGATTCACTTATAAACTATACGGTTTATTTTTAGGTTGTATTGTTTATGTAACCATTAGTCTTTATTTACTTTTAATTATCACGTTGAAAAAATGTAAGTGCAAATTTAGCAACAGTTTTAGTAAAAGTTTCAATAGTAAGAGCAATACTGAAACTCCTTCCACACATCTGCAAGTTATTACCTAAGCTTTCGGAATTTATAAAATTACATCTATGTATCCAAATGGGCAATATTTATCTAAAATATTCATTTTGACCATTTATACTTTAACATGTATATATAATGTTTAGTATTACAGTGATGAACATTGTGAGAACCCTTAACCTCAGAAGGGAGAATCGCCATGCTACAGTCAGTTAATAAAATAAAGGAAGACATGGAACAACTTTTCTTAGTGCTCCCATCTCCCCATGTCTACACGAAATTGGTGCAATTACTTCTGTGCCTCTGTAGATTCTGAAGATAGTATAGATAGAACCTATCTCTGCACATGCAAGGACTGGAAGACAAAAACAAAACAAAACAAAAACCCTCACAATAAACCAATACAAAATGTGTTGTCAAGACTGAAAATTAACAGGAAGAAATAGGTCTCCTTGATTATTTGCTTTGCTTTTTACTTTTGTCTAAAATGCTGCTGTAGCAATAGACCTGGTGCAGTGGCTCATACCTATAATTCTAGCACTTTAGGAGGTCAAGGAGGGATCATTGCTTGAACCCAGGAGTTTGAGACAAGCATGGGCAACATAGGGAGACCTTGTCTCTACAAAAAAATTAAAAAGTTAGCCAGGTATGGTGGCACACGCCTGTAGTCCCAGCTACTCAGGAGACTGAGGTGGGAGGATCGCTTGAGTCCAGGAATTTGTGGCTGCAGTGAGACTTGATGGTGCCACTATATTCTAACCTGGGTGACAAAGTGAGACCCTGACTCAAATATTAATGAGTATGCTTGCTTTGATTATTTGATTTCATTAATCACTACATAGAAAGGCATTAGTTTGGATGAGGTGTGTGTGTGTGTGTGTGTGTGTGTATTTGAGGCAGAGCTAGGTAGGACTTTGTGTGTTATTTGAACTATATTTGTATAATACTTTCATATCTCAAGAAGAGAACTGGGAGACATTACTGTCCTTGGGCTAGACCCCCAAAAGAGCAGATATTCTGCTTCATTTTATCATATACCTATCTCCGACAACAAATCTTTTCTATTCTTTCCAGTATTAGAGATCTCCAAGATATCAAAAGGTTTAAAACAACTTAGAAATACCTGAGACCTCATCTCTACAATAAATCAAAAATCAGCCGGGCAAGGTAGCACACGCCTGTAGTTCCAGCTCCTTGGAAGGCCAAGGCGGAAGGATGGCCGGAGCCCAGCAGGTCGAGGCTGCGGTAGCCGGGAGCGGCCACTGCACTCCAGTCTGGGCGACAGAGTGAGACTCCGACTCAAAAAAAAAAAGAAATACCTGTAGCTGTGTCTTTCTGTTTATCTGGAGTATGTGATAATAAAAATAGCCATGGTTTAAAAATTAATTTTAGAAACATTAGGAGAATAGCTAACATAAGTTTTATTAAGAGATTTAAATCTAGAGATGCTATGTTAAAGGAAAATAACCCAAAATCTCACAAGTCTGTTCATGAATGTTAGGCCTCATCACCAATTCAATTTTTAAGATTTAGATTTCTCACCATCATCACTCCCTCTTATCCTTCTTTCTGCCATTGTGTAATATCCTGTGCCTTTCTGCTTATTGTTGATTATTTTTATCCCATAACTAATTTTTTTCTTCTACCTCTCTACTCAGTGTCATCCAAATAATCTTTGCCTTCACTCGCTTTGTCTGCATAAAACAGCTAACATGTATTGAGTCTTTCCTATGAGTCAGGTTATGTTCCAAGCACATTATGTATTATCAATCCATTGAGTCCTTGCAAACCATCTTGAGAAGTAGGTAGTGTTCTTACCTTACCATTGAGGAAACTAGGGCACAAAAGGGTTTAGGTAACTTTCCCAAGGTGATACTGCTTTTAAGTGGCAAACTAGATTCAAGCCAGGCAGTTGTTTTAGCAACTCCTCATAACACTATTCTGCAAACTGTTCTATCATGTCTGTTTGCTTAAAAATAGCTTATTCTTATGTAGTATTTAATATATGTTAGATTCCAGTCAAAATACTTCATAGGCATTAAGCCAGTCTTCACAGCAAACCCTTTGAGGTAAGCGTTATTTTTATTGGCATTCCAGGTAAAGAAACTGAGGCACTGAGGGTTGACGAGGCCTCCCCAGTTTCACACAGTCAGGATTAGAGCCGGTGCTCACTTGGCTTGCCCAGGGGATCATGAAGATATATTCACCATCTTGTTTTGTGAGTAAACTTGACTAACTCTTTTCAAAGGGAAAATATCATAAGCTCCCACAATACCGCTTAGTGATTTATAAATGTGAAATTTCGTCTCAGAATTTAGACATATTTCCCACAAGTAGACCCCAAGGAATGATAAGATGCCTGTTTGCAAGCTCTATAGCTTTTTTAAAATTCTGACCACACCTTGAGTTTGGAAATAAGGATTTAAGGTAAATAAATTCTCTGCAATCTTTGTCAGTCAACCTTGAGACTGACTGGCTGAATAAATATGTTAAATTACCATTTTTATAAGCAATATAAAAAGTGGCTGTTAACAGTTTGGAAAAGTCAAACCATCACAGCAGTGGCACTTGACTACACAGATGGTTTTGATTTGGAACCACCATCACTTCGGTGCCACCGCACCCATCACCAAAGCCATACCACTGAGGGAACACACAGCTCAGTGCCCGTGACCTTAAACCATGTGCTTGTTCCTGGCTTTACTTTACACTTTTATGAAGTTCATTTTAACAGAGGCCAAGGCAGTGAACCAATAATGTTTTATCTAGTTCGTTTTTCCCCTTACACTTAAGTGGAGTATAAATTATGCCAGAGTTTAGCTATACACCTATATGTAACATAGTGAGTTTAATTTTTTATCAGTTCTCTGATATCTTAAAAAAATCATAAGTGGTTATTTTTCTAAATGCATTACAAAATGTATTTTTATAGAAAATTCTGTGATTTGCTATAAGCAAAATTTATTTAAATTGTATTTGGAAGAACACGAGACATTTTCCTCAACAGACAAACAAAAAAGCTACTATAATGCTTTAAAGTGATGAACTCCAGTTAACTCATTAGTTTTTTCCAGGATATCAAATCTACAATTGAAAAAAAAAATTTTTTTAATCTTTTCCAGGCCTGGTGCAGTGGCTCACATCTGTAATCCCAGAACTTTTGGAGGCATTGGTGAGAGGATTGCCTGAGCCCTGGGGTTTGAGACCAGCCTGGGCAACTGGGCAAGACCTCGTCTCTACAATTAATCAAAAAATTAGCAGGGCATGGTGGGGCACACCAGTAGTTCCAACTACTTGGAAGGCTAAGGCAGAAGGATCACCTGAGCCCAGCAGGTCGAGGCTGCAGTGGCCATGAGCAGTGTGCCACTGCACTCCAGCCTGGGCGACAGAGTGAGACTCCTACTCAAAAAATATATGTACTCATACACACACACACATCTTTTCCATCTGTAATAACTTATCATATGCATATTAAAATAACTTAATTATCCATATTAAACTTTTACTTTCGCCAAATTCAGATAAAGGTTTATTGAAGAAATAGCAACCTTAGTTGTACAGGAGCAAATTTTATTTCCTTTCAGATAACTAGTATTACAGAAAAATTAGATATTAGATTGATCAAATGCTAAAATCTAAAAATCACAAGTTTGCATATGTAATATCTAGTGCTTAGATTTTTGCAGCAAATAGTTATGTTTCTCTAACGTTTTAAGGAGCTTTTTGTCTCAGCATTTTTCTTTAAACCTTACTGAACTATGAACCCTTTATCTTATCTTCACTCAGAGGTATTGTAACTGCTACAGAATATAACTTTACCATTCCTTCATTCATTTATTCTTCACTCTACAAATGGCTTACAATATGTTAGTCATTTTGGATTACTTAATAGACCAGAGCATTCTATGTAAATTGCATAAATCTATATGCCTGAGTGTTCTAAGTCTTTGAAAATTAATTAGTCTGAATTAATATCGAAAGTCACACTGAGCTCTCATCGTATATAAGCTCCATGCTAACATGATCTGTGCTGTAGGTTAAGGTCCATGTTAGAAATTCATGTGTTTGCTCTCAGGCAATTGACTTCATCCGTCTAAACCACATCTATAAATAGGGGATAATAACAGCATCTGTCCCTGGATTATGGCTACTAAGTCTATTACAAATAATATATGGAAAGTGCTTAGCATAAATAGGAAGAGCCCAAGAAATGTTAAATGTTGTTATTAAAAAGTTCAGAGAAATATCAGGGACTGTGAAATCCTGACCTACAATCTGTTTGGGAAAGAAATTTCTCAGAGCCTGAAGGTTGTTGGAGGTGACAGGGCTCAGTAATAGGCTGATTTTTGTTGGTATTATAAATAGTGGATCATATTATTATGAGTAGCTTTGCGTCATTTAAAATCGTCATAGTGCTACCTACTTTATGGTTTAGATATGCTTTAATTGGAGGACCATTTTGAAAAGAAGAGTTTACAGATGAATTCCAACTATCATTCATTTAAATGCAATGTTCCCACTAAACTTAATTTTGATTATCTTAATTGGTTCTTTATAGACGGTTCAGGGGAGGCAAAAACGAATCTAAGGGATTAATGTAACAAAACTTAATTTTATACTGAATTTGAGTTATAATGAAGTATTCTGATATAATCATAAATTAATTATTTTTAATGTTAAGAAACACATAGAAGTTCTTGACAGATATTTGATAGGATATCAGCATAATGTTATGAATTTTGCTGTAATAATTTGGACACTTTTATGGTTTGAATGTGTTCCCCCAACTTCATGTGTTGGAAAGGTAATCCCCAATGCCATACTGTTGAGAGGTGGTGCCTTTAAGAGGTGATTAGGTCATGAGAGCTACCCATGAATGGATCAATAGCCTTATTGAGGGAATGAGTTATCTAAGAGTGGGTTTGTTATAGTAACAAGTTAAGGCTTCCTCTTGTACTTTTGCTTTTAACCTCATTTTCCCTTCTTCTTTCTGCCACAAGATGGCATAGCACAGGGGCCCTCGCAAAAAGCTGACCTTTTAATCTTGGATTTCCTGGCCTCCAGAATTGTCAGAAAGCTCACTTCTGTTCATTATGCATTACCCAGTAACTGTTAACCTGTTTTAGCACACAAAGTAGACTAAGGCAGATACCATATTCATTGTTATTAGGACTAGATATTCATGTCTCTCCCAGATTGATATGTTGGAAACCCTAATCCCCCATGTGGTGATGGTATTTTGAAATATCTATAAAACTTATAATAGCCTGTAATAGCTTGCTTAACATGAATAACTCCATTTTGTTAAAAATCTTCCATCTTAGCTGCCAGCTCACCCAGATGCAACCCCCCTGCGTGTGACTGTTGCAATCTTCCCATACTCACAAGCTACTCCCTTGTTTCCTTGGTGTTTGGCTTGTTCCCCTGGAGTTTGAAAACTCCCTAGTTACAAGTTCCTAGTTCTAATTGTACTTTTATTTAACTGAAATCAAATGTTGCACCGAGTGATTATTTCCTTTTTGTTTTTAGTTCCCTGTTGCTATGTAGCCCACTTGTGGTTTTTGACCTTATAAACCCCTGGCTTGCTGTATTTGGGGTCAGGAGTCTTTCAGGCATTAGTCCCCTCTCGACCACCAGCTATTAAAGGACTCAAAAATTTGACTCATAGTGTGTGGCGACTCTTATCTCGCACTCCGGCTATAATAATTTGAAGGTAGAATCTTGGGAAAGTAACTAGAGCTAGATTAGTTCAGGAGGGTAAAGCCCCTATGATGGGAATAATGCTATTGTTAAAAAAAAGGAAAAGACAGGAGATCTCATTCTGCTTGCATGCAAAAGAGAGGCCTTGTGAGAGCATAACCAGGAAGAGAGCCCTCCCCAAGAACTCCACCATGCTGGCACCCTGTCCTCAGACTTCCAGCCTCCAGAACTGTAAGAAGTAAATGTCCGTTTCTTAAGCCAACCAGTCTCTGGCCATTTTCTTTTATAGCAGCTGAATGGACTAAGATAATTGTAAAGGGCAAAATGATTTAAACGGATGGTATTATATTAAGTGCAAGTCATATCAGGTTTTCTCATGTAGCCTTTCAGCAAAGCTTCCACTTTTGCTGAAGGAGCCAGAACCTCAGAACAGTGATAAGTTTTAGAAATATACATGAACTAAAACTATGAATTCCATGGAAGAAAATCAGAATCACAGAATCCTCTGTTTTTATGCACAGGAATCGGAAAATAATAATACTCATGAAGATAATTTTCGTTGGATAAATGTGAATGCTTACCATGTGAAAATCACTCACACAATTTCAAATGCTGAAGTTAGTCTTTCCAACCCTCTAGCTAACAAAGATTATTACTCTCATTTTATACAATGCTAGATTCTAGAAAAGAAGGCATTAAGACACTGAGTGATTGAGAGAGCAAATAACTGGAATTTGGGTGGCAGTAGCAAAGAGAAATAAAGTGATTCTAATTATATGCCCCAGTATGTTTAATAAATAAAGTATGATTAATGTTTACAATAAGATAATTTTATGTTAATAGGATAGCTTTATTAATACCAACAATTAAAATGTCATACTCATCATAGAAGCAAAAATGCCAGCCTTGTTGTTGTAGAACCAAACAATCCATATAATAATTTCTTTCCCTGTGACTCTGCCTAAGATTGATATATACTGCTCCCTCTTTTGAGTCTGTCTAAAAGCCATAGAGTATACAGTCTATAACCTGGAAAATACCTTATCATCTGAAATGTAAAATCTTTTGCAGATAGTTATTTCTTTTCCTTTTTATACGACACATTTAAATTTATCAAAAACTTCCACACTAGGAAAAAACATTTAAATTGCTATTTTTTATGTTTTTTTTAACTATCCTTTTGACTTTGAATCATTTATAATAAGATTCTTTCAATTTAATGGATCCTTGGAGTTGTACCAAAACATGTTATTTGGTTTCAGTATACAATTAAAAAAACTATATTTGAAATTTAGGGTTGGATGTGTAAAGGATGTACAACCTCTTGTTTCAATATGAACACAGTTTCTAAACAAATCCATATGTTGCCAGCAGACCTTGAATTGCCTATTGTTTAAAATCTGTTGGCTATCTATACATATTGCATTCTAACACAGAATATTGAGTTCTTCCCTTGAAATATCCAACTTACTATTTTGAGGCATGTTCCCTCTGTGCCTAGGTGTTCAAGGGTTTTTATCAAGAAGTGATGCTGAATTTCACTGAAAGCTTTTTCTACATCTAATGATGTAATTATGTGGTTCTTGTTTTGATAAACCCATAGCCGACTACTGCGAAACAGACAGAAATTGGAAGCATTTTCTCTGAAAACCAGAGCAAGACAAAGCTGCCTAGTCTCACTCCTCCTATTCAACATAGTGTTGGAAGACCTACCTAGAGCAATCAGACAAGAGAAGGAAATTAGGGGTATTCAAATATAACAAAAGGGAAGTCGAGTAATACCTCTTTGCTGATGATATGCTCCAATACCTTGAAAATCCAGAGAATCTGTCAAATACCTCCTTGTACAGATAAAGGACTTTGGCAAAGCCTCAGAGTGCAAAAATAAATGTGCAAAAGATAGTCTCATTCTTATACACCAACCACAAACAGGCAAAGAACTAAACAAAAAATACAATCCCATTCACGATAGCAACAACAACAACAACAAAATATCTCGGCATCTTTCTAACCAGAGAAGTGAAAGGTCTTTACAACGAAAACTACAAAACCCTGCTCAAAGAAATCAAAGATGACACAAACAAATGGAAAAATATTCCTTGCTCATGGATTGGAAGAATCAACCTTGTTAAGATGCCCATCCTACCAAAGGCAATCTACAGATTCAACACAATACCCATTAAATTGCCAACATCATTCTTCTCAGACTGGAAATGACAATACAGAAACTCATATAGAAATATAAAAGACCACAAATAGCCAAAACAATCCTTAACAAAAGAAACAAAGTGGGAGGTATCATACTTCCAGACTTTAAACTTTATTATAAGGGTACAATAATCAAAACAGCCTGATATTGGTACAAGAACAGGCATATGGACCGATGGAATAGGATAGAGATTCTGGAAGCAAAGCCTTAACTTCTCAACCAACCCCTTTTCAACAATGCTTCCACCAATAACCACTGGGGTGAGAAGAACCTATTCAGTAAATGGTGCTGGGAAAACTGGCTGACCATGTGCAGAAGACTGAAACAGGATCTTTACCTATCACCATACACAAAAGTCAACAGCAAATGGATCAAATACCTCAACATAAAACTTCAAACTTTAAGAACCTTAGAAAACACAGGAAACACTCTTACAGAAATGGGCACAGGCAACCAATTCCTGATCAAAACTCCAAAAACCTATGCCATAAGAGATAAAATAGACAAGTGGGATCACATCAAACTGGAAAGCTTCTGCAAAGTAAAAGAAACCATCAAGAGAGTGGGGAGATAACCCACAGAATGGGAAAAAATATTTGCCAACTGCATATCTGACAAAGGCCTAATATCCAGGGTCTCCAAAAAACTTAGACGTGCTGTAAGGAAAAAAAAAAAAACAATAGCCCCATTAAAAAGTGGGCAAAAGACAGGAATAAACACTTCTCAAAAGAATACATACAAGCTACCATAGACACATGAAAAAAAGCTTGATGTCACTAATCATCACAGCAACGCAAATCAAAACCACTTTGACATACCACCTAACTCCTGTAAGAATAGTCATCATTAATAAAACAAAAAGCAACAGATGCTGATGAGGATGCGGAGAAAAGGAAATGCTTCTACGCTGTTTGTGGGAATGCAAACAAAAGAACCAGAAATTTACTTTCCATATGACCCAGAAATCCCTCTATTGGAAATATACCCGGAGGAACTTAAATTATTCTACAAAAAAGATACCTGTGCACACATGTTTATTACTATTCACAATTTCAAAAACATGGAACCAACTGTGCTGCCCATTGAAACTGGACTGGATAAAAAAATGTGGTACATATGCACGATGGACTATTGTGCAGCCATAGAGAAAGATGAACATATGGACTTTGTGGCAACTTGGATGAATTTCGAGTGTATAATACTCAGTGATCTATCACAGGAAGAAAAAACTGAGTGCCACATGTTCTCACTCATAAGCGAACCTTGAACTTTTATCCTAATACTATAAGAAAGGATTTGGCAGTAGCGGGACTGCCCGGGGGTGGGGGGGCATAACATCAATAAGGTTACCTGATCTCAAACCAGGTGAAGTGAAGGGAGGCGCAAACTTTACCTGTATGATAACCACTTATCTACTTAATTCTGAATCCCCACACCTTTAAAATAAAAATAACTCTCCAACTTAGAAAAAAAGAGTATTAGTTTCATTAGCGGTTTTTACCAGGTCATACTAAGAGCAAAATAAAGAAGAAAGAAAGCACAAAAAGACGAAATAAGAAACTGTGTGTGTTTTCTTAGCATGCATCTATGTGAATGGGAAAAAGATGCAGAGTAATGAAGACAAAGGAACTGAAGATGAAGACGGCTGAAACCCACCTTCTGTTACTTCTGTTATGGTGGTACAATTTGACAAATGCCTGGTTGTCCATATTAGATTTTCAGAGGCCGGAATCAAGGATGAAGTATTTTTTTAAGTATTCGGTTCAGCACTGAAGCATTTGGAGTGACAACTCAATTAGGGCAAACCTATCATGAAATGCTAGGAAGAACAAAAACACAACCTCTACCCACAGAACCAGACGTGGAATCCAGTGAGTGTACGGGTCCAATAGTTTAAACTAAGAAATATAGGAAATATGAAAGTGGGTTTGGAACCAGTGAGGTAAGTACAGGAAAACTGCTACAAATAGCCTTAGGAGATCAGTGATTTTTCTCTCATGTTCTACCATTTGGCTGTTTGAGAACTAGAAGTAAGAAAAAAATAATAAAGAAGACAGCAGGTTGGCACCTGCTAGCCTTCCTGGAGATAATCACTATTTTCTGCTAAACCGTAGAAAAGGGGGGAAATAGATGGAAATGGGATAAACTTTTTACATTGTTTAAACGTGTGAACAATAGACAAAAAACTAGTGGTGGTGGAAGATGTGGAATAGGGCGAGCATATCACACCTAACTCATTTTGAACTTAAGGCCAACTAAAACAACTTCCTTTACAATTGTATTTTGACTATGTCTTGTTGAGTAATTGGATAAGGGTTTGAGGGGGGAAAATGAAGCTCAGATTTATCCAACTTAGTGAATAGTGATGATAATTACTAGCATAGGTTAAATCAATGGCCCTCAAATCATGGTTGGTAAAACCTGGATGACCCAGAGATCCTTTAAAGAGGAATCTGTGAGATAACATGGTTGCTCTGTTGGGGAGTAGGAAATGAGTATTGTGTGTTCAAATACTTTTTAGTTTTAACTTCTACTTCTTTAAGGTAGTTATAACCCACAGAAGAAAAAAACTCTTTAGACTACTTCACAATTTAAAGAACTTCATGGCCAACGTTTCAACAATTAAATAAACACAATCCTTTAACAGGATCAACTATCAAAGCTGAGTTAAGGAAAAAACAGATGGCCAGAAGGACTCTTTATTTATTAAAGATATCAAATTCATAGTTAAAAACCATCCCTGCCATAGACAATATTTCAGATTTAGATGGCCTCACTGTTAAATTCTCTCTAATATTTAAGGAAGACATAATAGCTATGCTATATTAGTGTTTTTAAAAAAGAGAACACTTTCCAACTTATGAGGTCTGCATTACTCTGATAAAGAGTGAAAGACACAAAGATGTCACAAAAAGAAAGTGAAAAGGCTGCAAAGCCATATCTCTCACATACATAGACAAAAAAATTCTCTCTCTCTCTCTTGATAAGGATATATATATAAATATAGTCTATATTTGTGTATAGTTTACTCCAGGGATGAAAGAATAGTTTGCTATTTGGAAATCAATCAATTTAATTCATTATATTTCTAAATGAATTCCAAAATGGAAGAATTATATAATCAATATATACGTAACAACATTTGGCAAAATTCAACACCATTTCATAAGAATTTCTCCACAAAATGAATATGAAAGGGAACTTCAATTAAGTAAAGGATATCTACAAATATATCACAGATAACATCAAATTTAATGTGGAAGCATTGATTTCCTTTCACCAAGATCAGCATAAAAGTAAGAATGGCTTTCATCACTCCTATTTGACACTGTGGTTGAAGCTTTACTCTGTGCAATAAGGAACACAGATTGAAAAGAAAGTAAAACAGTTTGTATTTTCAGAAAATATAACCATCTATGTAGCAGAGAACTGTTAAGTTAGTTTTGAGTAAATAGCATTTTTCCAAAAACCTCTGTCAAAAACAATCGGAGACAATTGTTGACTATCACAAAACAACCAGAGGCAATAGTGGAATATTGAGGATGCAGATAACAGTTGGTGCAAATAATAAGCTAGCTAAAGACTTAAAAGGAAAAAATCTGTGGAATAAAATGTCTGCAGGGAGGATTGAAATGTTATGGTATGTTCCTGGGAATATAATGCCATGTATATGTGTACAGCTGTGCATACACCCGGAAAAGCCTGCCTATTCAGGAAAGACATGGGAAGGTGCTAAGCTCTCACAACTGGTTAATCTTTAGACTTTGTGTAAGAAAGAAGTGAAAGTCAAGTTGATGTTCTGAATTGTTTGGATGAATGAAGCTCCTTGGAAAACAACGAAAGGCTGTTGGTTCCAGTTCTTTAAGGGAAGCTCTGTCCAATCATTAGCTGATGGCTAAGACAATTTAGCAGCAATATCAGTGGTCATACAATAAAATATTCAGATTTTACAGAATTATTTCAGAGAAATCACTAAACAAACAACAATAGACAGCAAAAATGACAACCCTGATAAGGGCAAAATATGATCCAAAGTTGCCACATTATATTTTTAAAATGCCCAGTTTTCAACAATATATTGTGAAACATTAAAAGAAATAGTAAGTTATGGCCCATGCGTAGAGAAAAAGATCAGTCAATAGAAACAGTACCTGAGAAAATCCAGTTGTTAAATTTATTAGACAAAAACATTGCCATTTCCTTTTAATATGTTCTAAAAACTAAAGGTTCATGTGTAAAAACTAAAGGAAAGTATTACTATGATGTCTCTCTCAGAAAAAAAGAGTTTTTAATAAAGAAATAGAAATTATAAAATAGATCCAAATAGACATTCTGGAGTTGAAAAACAGAATAATGGAAATTAAATATTTACTAGAGAGAATCATCAGCAGATTTGAAGAGATGGAAGAAAGAGTCAAAATAATTGAGGATAGATCCATTGCGATTATCCTGTCTAAATGACCTTGGTCTGGGCAATAGTTTCTTAGGTATAACACACAAACCATAACCAACCAAAGAAAAATAGACAAGTTGGACTTCGTCAAAATTAAAGACATAGTACATTAAAAGACACTATTAAAAAGTAAAAGGCAACTCACACAGTGGAAAGAAATATTTACAAATCATATATCTGATAAGGGTAACTGATAAGGGCAAAAAAATCAGTCAATAGGAGCAGTCTTTGAGAAAACCCAGATGTTGAATTTATTAGACAAAAACATTGTCATGTGCTTTGAATACGTTCTAAGAACTAAAGGACCATGTATAAAAACTAAAGGTTTAGCTTTAGTATCCAAAGGGCTTAGTATCCACAATATATAAATAACTCTTACAAATTGATAACAAGAAGACAAATAACCCAACCAAAAATGACCCAAGGATTTGAATAGACATTTGTCTAAAGAATGTATAAAGTGGCCAATAAACTCGTGAAAAAATGCTTAATATAGTCACTAAAGAAATGCAAACCCAAACCCCAATGAGATACCACTTCACAGTTACTAAGATCACTATAATAAAAAAGCTAGACAATAACATATGTTGGCATAAGTATAGAGAAATGGAATTCTCAATATTATTAGTGGGACTATACATGGTGCAGCTGTCTAACAACAACAAAAAACACATTCGACAATTTTGTAAAAGTTAAACATAGAGTAACCATTTCACCTAGCAATTCCACTCCTAAGTACGCCCAAGACAATTAAAAATAGATCCACACAAAAACGTGTACACAAATCTTCACACTATTCATAACAGTCAAAAAGTGAAAACAATCCTAATGTCCATCAAGTGATGGATAGGTGAATAGCATATAATCTCTTTTTACTAATTAAGCTAGGTCACCTGCTTACCCACATGCAAATAAATTAAATAATAAAACTGAACTATAGCCCTTATCTCACAGCATACACAAAAATTGAAGTGACTCATGGGCATAACTTAAAATATAAAATAATAAAGCTTTAGAAGAAAATACTGGAGAAAAATCCTTTTGAATTTGTTTTCAGCAAAGACTTCTAAGTTAAGACAGACATATGAAATATAAAAGAAAAACTGATATTTTGCACTGATAAAAATTTAAAACTCTCCTTTTCAAAAGCCACTATTATAAATTGCAAAAGCATGCCACAATTTGGGAGAAAACATTTGTAAAACATGTTTTTGGTGAAGGGCTTTTATATTATTACTAAATAATTCTTACAACTCTCTCTCGTTTCTCATCACTGTGTGTTATGAAGAACCAGCCTTGTCTTTAGACATAGGTGGAAAGCACTAAAAATTCTGGACCTGGTCATAGATCAAGGTATTTTCTATTGTAATAATAGTCATCTGTTCCAACCCTGAAATCAAATTTACCACAGTATTTCAAGTTTCCCCAGGACAGGAAAGAATGGATTCATACATTTGAATTGTATTCTACAAGAAGCCATTAACACTCTGTCCATCTTAGAAGCATGGCCATGCAGCTTGTTTGATGCAGGTTTATGCCTGTTATCTCCTTTAATTATTAGTAATGTCCTTTTCAGTTTCCAGCATTACCAGTCTAGTAAATAGTTATCTTGTCAAGTTAACCTTAGTCACATTCAAGCCGATAGATCAACAGTTAATTCTTGAAAGAATTCTTTAGGTAGACCAGTATGAAAGAATGAGAGAATAAATAGCTGGTGTTACCTGTTCTTTTCTTTTCCTTTTTTTTTTGGTCCAGAGTGCTCACATCAATATAGTCTTTTTAAAAAGTATCAAATCCTGAGTTAACGTTGCTAAAGTGTGTGAAATGGATAGGTACACTTGGAAGTGCATCAAGAGGCTGTGTCCAAATTACTCATCCTGACCTTCACTATCTTAATCTTTTAAATTGGGATAGTATTATCTTCCTTCAGCATATCATTAAAATATCATTAAAAACATATACTTAATGTATATAAATACAATTTGTAAATTTCAATGTGAAATTTTGTATAATCATTTTGGAAAAAGTCCTCCTTTGATCCAAAATCTTAACCTCCATTTAAGTTTTTTGAAGACTATTTAGTAGACATATGCTGAGTATCTTCCTCATCCACATTGCTTCGTTTAAACTGTTCTAGTCTCTGGTGAAGGTAAACCTAAAAATCCATATTTGTTTTGGGTGACTGGACCAGACAAGACCCATCCAGTCTGGCTCAGTGCTCTTCTCAAGAATTTGGATTGAATTATACAAAGCATTTTTCAGATGATATCCCTCAAATGATAACATTACATCAAGTTGTGGTGAGAGTTGAAAGCTTTCCAGAGAGAATGGAAAAGAGCAGGGAGAGGTAAGCAAAGCTGGGCCACCTCAAGGCTCTTCTCAGAGAAAGAGGAGACAGTTGCTGACCTATCACTTCTTCAGTTGAATTCTGTGACCGATCCTTGCATTCTTAACATAAATCTCCTTTCACTTATGCTCACTTTGATAGATTTTGGTTCTTCACAACCAAATGTATCCTAACTCAACCAAAGAAGGTCATTCACTGTGTAAAATAGTCCTTGATTCACCTCAAACCTTCTTTGACAAAAATGTCATATTGGACTTATCCTTTCACTCATTCTGATACTACTAGACACATTCACACCTCTAAATTCTGGTTTAATTTTGGCCCACTTTTTAAAAATCATAAATCTTTGGAAAGAAGAATATTGCCCACCTTTCAAAAAAAATTGGTAGTACCCAGTTACACTTAAACATACTATTGTTAATATACAAATCTCTCAAATATCTCTCAAATGATTACATATGTATGAGAAATAGATTACTTATTGAAAATATTATGAATCTGGTTTTTTTTTCCGCTAGTAGAGCAACTCATTTCTCTCTTCCTAGTGTTCTCTTGCTGCAAAGTTTTATGCTTTAAAGATTGCCCAGCTAATGCAGCACTTGCTGGGAAGTTGAGGTATTATCTGTGCAGTTTAAATATTTATGAGTCAAAAGAAACTACAAGCTGAAGGGTGTGCCATTTATGAAAGCTTTAATGGATGTAGTTTAGCCCAAACTGAAACCTGTTTGGGGAGCACAACTGCATTTGCTTAATGATATATGAAAATATTACTCTGTGCTTGGCATAGCATCAGCAAGTAATTGGAAAGCAGAAAATGCCTGACTGTAGTCGGTGAGACTTTTACTGCTGGAAGAAAAACTGCTATGATTATAGCGGAAGACTATGTTAGCTAAATAACTGTGCTTCTGGGGCTTAAATGCAGGGAATATTATTGCACATATGTCATGACAATGCAGTTCCTGTCTTATTAAGTGTGGGTTTGGTCCCACGTGGGCAGTGGTGAGCAAATATTGTATAGCATTGGCACTTGGCAGTGACACCTGCAAAACACAGACGTCATTGGCAGATGTTGCACTTATTCTAATTCAGAACCATGTTGGCATCTAATGAGACTTTTGAGAAACAGTGGGGTAGTGGATATCCACAGCTTCCAGTTAGACATAGGGGAACAGGGAAACGAGCACATAGGGAGATTATTTGGGAACTTCTGCATTTTTTTTCATTGGCATATACCTTATTCACTTCCCCTCCTATTTTTTTTTTTTGTTGTTCCTTTCTTTGAGTGACAAAGACAAACTTAGGCTGAGTGCATCTCAGTGATTTGTTTTGAATAGATAATTCCAAGTCACAGCTGGCTGAATTTCCTATTGTGTGTTTGTATGGGGGTAGAAAGGAGAGAGATGAAGGAGAAAAGAAAGTAAGAACCACACTGTGGAGGGTTAAGGACAAGAAGTATCCACTGGGATTTTTGTGCAGTTTCAATGGACATCACCTCCATGGGGACACTTTTCTATTGCCCAGGAGAGGGTAGAAGGGGGAGGGGGCAAAAAAACAAGGAATTTATTTATTAAAAATTGTCATTATTCTTACATGTTTAAACTTCACTCTCCTTCAAAGTACTCTCCGTTTGATGCAATGCACCTGTTGAGAACCTTTTTCCACTGCTCAGAACAGTTTTGAATTTGTCAATCTGATGCCTTTTCGTGCTTCTGCCATTTTTTGTTTCACCTCTTCCACATCAGCAAAATGTTTCTCTTTTAGGTCTTTTTTATCCAGGGGAAAAAAATAATGTCACTAGGGGTGAAACAGGGTGAATAGTGAGGGTGGGGCATGGGAGTCCCACCATTTTTGGCCAGAACTGCTGAATTCTCAGCCCTCTGTGGGCAGGTGCGTTGTCATAGTGGAAGAACCAGTCACCTCTTTGCCACACCTTGGGATGTTTCCTTCCCAAATCGTGAAGCAACTTCCTCAAAACTTCCAGATAAAAATTTTGTTTCACCATTTGATACAGATGAACAAATTCTGAGTGTACTCAAAACATAATTCAGTTTTGGGGGGGTCCCCCTTATATACTCTTGAAGTACATGAAAATAGCAGAGTTGAGTGCCCATTCATCTTACTGGGTCACCTTCCAGTCTTCTGGACCAGGTTGAAAAGCATATAGCTCACTACAAAGCATGAATTCTGGAAACTCTTCATTAAACAACTCCAAAGCTCATCTTAATTATTCAGTTATTAAGAGTTTAATATGCAATAGACAATGATTTAAATTTTATCTATTCAAATAGTTGAAGAATTCATAGATTGTGTCTATACTATAATATTCTTTTTTGAATTTAGTATCATATACATTACAAAAAATTAAAATTATTAAAGTTATACACATACGTAATTTTAAAATGTAACTAATTCTACAGAGTCTACAGAGTTGAAGAAAAGCAGCAACATTCTCCTCCTACAATAATTCTTTCCTAATCTCACCTACCGTTACCTCCAGAAGCATCTACTGTGAAATTCTTTAGCTATTTCACTTGGTATTTACTCCCCAAACATGTTAATCCTATTACTTTTTGATTCTTTATTTCAGGCATAGCGTCTTTCTCTATGACAAATGAGAATTTATTTTTTTATATGCACATTTCACCTGCACTCCACCTGCCTACAACACTTACCTCTTCTTTTTTCCAGCTCAGTGGTAATATTTAACTTGGTCAATGGTCAATGCTTGTCTTATTATAATTTTACAAATATTATTATAATATACTTCATGGCTCGGCTGGGCAAATGGTATATTTTGATTATGCTTCCTTTTTTATGAGTCTATTGCTTTCCTTGAGGTTAATAATTGCCCCATATTTTTCTGTTTCCTACAAGCAACTTGTCCCTAAACCCTTCTTTATAAAAATAAATCCTCTCTGAATACATTAGAACATAACAGACAGCCTCTTTTTTTGTCTTCCTTTCCTTCCTCCCTTTCCTTCCTTTCCTTCTTTCTTGATCTTCATGATTTTATTTTATATTAAAATGTAAAAATCATGCAAAACTAAATAACATATTGTTTAGGGATATTTAAACACACACACACACACACACACACACACACACACACACACACACACACACACACACTCCAGAAACACCACTTGGGGCCATGATACTTCTGAAGGCAATTAAAAGAATGTATGTAGGCAGAGGCATTTGTTCTAAGCTGGGGAGGGGCAGACGTATAAAGTTAATGGTAATATCCTATCTCTCAAACTGGGTAGTGGAATGCTCTTCACAACTCACCATATTTTATAAATACTAAACATTTAATAAAAACTATTTATTCTAAAAAGTTGATTCTCCCTTTTCTCTTCCACCATTTTATTTTTCCTATTGGGTGATCACTTTTCTTTTTTTCAGGTGATTATTTTGGCATGCAATTTTTATGTCTCATAGTTAAATACTTGAATCGCTACTTCTTGACAATCTTACATTTTAAGATTTATTATAGATCCACTTTTTCGAGGATAATTCAAGTGTTTTCTTTTTTGCACCATCCACATGTAAGCGTCCTTCCTATCACCTCTTATTTCATTTGTTGTTGGTATACTTTTCTAAGTACTTATTAAATTTAAGTCAAACATATTTAACAATTGCCTAAATTTTATCCTAAAATGTCAGATGCACAGAAAGATCTTTGAAGTTCATCTTGCCTTAGAAGTCTTTCCTGAACCTTTGACTTCCTTCACTCTGGACTGATTTGCCTCTAAGCCTGTGCCTAGCTGTCTTCCTGGGATTTCCCCTCCCACAACATCCTGGGAATTCCTCTCTCCTCTCACTATTGAATCTCCTGATTTTACTTTCCTTGGTCTTATTCTCCCTTGGTTTACTTATTATCTTGATTTGTAGCATGAACTTTTAGCCACTTTCTATACCTGTCGGCCTTCTCTGTCATTCTCTGCCATGGACTACATTCTGACTGATGGATATGTGAGCACCAACTCCATTGAGGCATAACATTGTTTTTAAAAAGTGAAGCTGCATATTTCTTTTTCTATTCCCAGCTGACTGAAATATGTATGTGGTGGTGATAAATCAAGAAAATATTCTCAGGAATAGAATAGGAACAAAATTAAAGGAACCTAGGTCACTAGGTAATTTAATTAAGCATAAATGCCTACTGTATTGCTGATTAGTTTGGAATATATGTTTGTGTGTGTGTGTGTGTGTGTGTGTGTGTGTGTGTGTGTGTGTATGTGTGTGTGTGTGTGTGAGAGAGAGAGAGAGAGCGAGAGAGAGAGAAACCTCTCTTTCTAAAGCTATTCTTACTTTTGTCTCTATTAAAGTATCAAGCCAATAACCTGAGCACAATAATTTTTTCCCATTTTTTACTGGTAGAGTTTCTCAAATTTATCTTACAGTACAATAAAAACTTTGTATTGATCTTTTTCTTCATTTCTCATCTTATAGTTTTAATTTCCAAAAACTCCTTCCACTTTTTAACAAGATATATCCTGTTTTTTTTCTCCTATTGGATTCAATATCATCTCTTATCTCTCTGAGTATATTGTTTTTCATTTCAAGTTTTAGCCTTTCAGCATAGTCTGAATCCCAGTTACTTTTTTGTTTGTTTTTTTCCTCCATTTTCTATATATCTGGTAATTTTTTGTATGATTATTCTTATTTAAGACTGGGGAATTACAAGGTAGATTTTTAATCTGTGAATGCAAGGTTAGACTTTATCAAAAGCTCAGTGTAATATGGCTAAGACATTTAGATTAAATTTGTCCAAAGATGGAACTTCCTATCTTTTCTCCCAGGCTGATCAGCTTTGGCGAAGAGTGAAGTTCCAGTCTCTCTTGTTCTGTGATTAAAATAAAAGAGCCTGGAGATGGGTCACAGTCTCAGGCACTATTGTGCATACATTTCCTGAATGTGCCTGCTCCGGTATCTTAAGTCCAGAGATCCTTTCACATTTGATTTGTCTTCTTCTAACAGGGCAATTGCCATTTGAAGGGAATCTGGGCACCTAGTTCTTTTCTCGCACAAACTTTCAACTGTCCCTTTAATTATAGCTTCCGCTTTCCTCCTTAACTATTTTCTGAAGCATTTGTGCTACCAATATTTGAACCTGTTGAGGAATCTAAAGTGGTAATCAGATAAGTGCTTGGTTTTTCCCACTGCTGGCTTGATTTTATTTCCTCATGTCCTTTAAGGTTTTCACTATATCCACTTTCCATTTAAAAATATTCTGTGACCCTATTTTTTCTTTCATTCTCTCTCTCTCCTGTGGTTTTATGAGCAAAACAGGACAGGCTTACTATCATTTGGGCAGGATGTGCTGAAATTGCCATCTATGCATGTGAGTTTTATTCACCTTTCTAGATATTTCAGCTCTAATAACTGGAGCTATGCAGTGTCTTTCATCACACGTGTGCATTAAAAAGCTGCTGGTTTCCAATGTGATGCCACAGGGGTTTCTATTGCTGTCTTCTCCTTGTTTCTCACTGATGGCTATGCTGGTCTCAGGAATTATATGTAAACCAGTCAGGTTTGACTATTAAAGTTTTATTTGATTAAAGAAGCATCCTAATTCCCATTTGTTTCCCCCATAATTTATTTATACAGTAGAAGTTTCTGTTTTAATTTTTGGGGGGAACACTAACTTGCTGGTGATCTCATGCTTAAGGAATATGAGTAAGTTTCACCTAATAATAACATTAGCTTAAAATTATAGTGTCCAAAGGACCCAAGACTTGAACTCTATCTTTAATTTCAAATCACATGCTCTTTCTACTTAATTCGTTCACCTTTTATTGGTCAAGAAATATGTCTTTATGTATTTGCTATGAGTTTCACACTGAGTGCTGAAAATAGAGTGGATTCCATTTTTGTCAACTTCTGTGAGCCTGCCGAGTTCATTCACAGCGAGAGATGGAACAAAAATCAATAATCTTACAAATAATTTATTAACATATTAGCAGGCAGAGGTTGAACACATTCATCTACTTTTTCTCCCTCCCCAAATTTAATAAATTGCTCTGAATTTGTTGTCGATTGTTTTGCTTTGTTTTAGGCGAAGCGATTAGAAGGCCTGTCTCTAAAATTTGAACTAAGAGCTGAATGTGTCTACTGTGGATGACCTGAATAATCAGCACTGCAGCTCTAAGTTTGAATGACAAGAAAGATAAAGACATTCCAAGATTTGGGGAATTCATAGAATATTCCAAGAAGGGAAGACACATTCTGAGAAAGGGAAAAAACTTCTATAGCATGCTAAGATGCGAATAAAAAACAGGAAGATAAATGTGATTGGAGCAGAGAGTGAAGGAGAGAAAGAAAGGAGTCTTGCAAGCGGAAAGAGGCACTGATCTAGAAGACTTCAGAGCCAGAATCAGAAGTTTATTTTAAGTGGAATGCAAAGACTTTAAGCATGATTGTGGAACTTCTATGTGATAAGAAGTCACTGGAGGTAATTATTTAATCTGGAGTGTAGTATGGAGATGTGATGTGGTTTCCATTTTTGAAAGAACACTCGATCTGAATTTAGTGAAGGGAGACTATACTTTCAGGATATATTTTTGAAATAGTGTCCCAGGATTTGCTAGTTGACTAGATGCTGCAGTGACGGAAAGAGAAATCAAGAGTCACTCTATGGTGTTGTTTTGAACAACTGGGTAGGTCATGGTTGCATTTACTGAGACAAAGAAGATGGAATGAACAACAGTTTTAAAATAACAAGTGTTTTGTTTTGGTCCTGTTAAATTCCTGGTGAATTTTTCTCACCTGAGGAAAGAAATAAAGTGGGCTACTCTTTATTAGTCTATAAGCTTTAATCATAGAGACATAGATTTGAGAGTATATAGATATTATTTAAAACAATTGTTCTAGATGAGATTAACTATCTAGAGAAAAATTTACTCAATGAGAAAAGGCCTTAGAAGGGCATCCTAGGGCACTTTGATGCTTACGTGTGTCAAAGATGTGTGATAAAGAAAATCCAAGTTGGAAGGAAAAAAAAAGAAGAAAACATTAAGACTGAAGTCAAGAGAAAAAAATGTTTCGAGATATGTCAACTTTATTGAATGCTGCTGACTGAGCAAAGAAGTAAACTTAGACAAGTAATTACTAAATTTAGTATATCTGTTTTGATAATAGAAGCTTCCACAAGGAGTACAATGTAGAATCATTTTGGAAGAATTTTAGAAAAAACAATGATAGATGAAGAGGAAGTGAAGACATGACTTGTAGATAATTCTTTCTAGTTGTTTAGATGAGAAGGGGATCAGAAACGCATCAGTAGATGGAATGAAAAGTGAGAAGTTAGAGCTTTGACTTTTTTGAAAATTAGAGATTTAATGAATGGTTTTGAGTTCATTGAACTGGTAGAGAGAAGGAGAAACTGACACTGCAAGAGAAAGATGTATGTCCAGGAGTAAATGAGAAGGGGAATGGATTCAGAGCAGGAATGGCTAGCATTTGAGAGCAGTAATAACATTTTCTGCAATTACAATTGGAAGGAGGCAGAGAGTATACAAATGCAAATGAGCTGGGAGATTGAATGGAAATAAGTGAGCAAGTTAATGTTTGATTGTTTGATTAGCACTATTAAAGTAGCAGCAAAGTTATCTGCTCAACTAGTGGGGTGAGGAGCATATTAAATGTACTATCACCAAACTGAGACTATGTTTTTAAAAAAAGCTGAGCCACAATGCATTGCTCAGTATAACTTTAGCATATGCTAACAACGAAAAATATAGATTTATGATCCTCGAAATATGCGTCACTAACAACTTATCACTCAGACGGTAGTTCTGACATATTGACTCTACTTTCTTAACGCTTACGTTTTCATCTTGGAGTCAAAATATTAGCATGCTAGCAGTATGCCCACAATGAGTAATCATCACTGGTAGAAATTTCTTAAATCACCCTATCTTTTGTGTGCCACGTAAATCAACATTTGCTCACATTTCTGCCACATTCATAGTGTATAACCATTTCCCACGGTGTGCATAGACAAGCAATGCAACATGGATAGAGTTTAGTCCCCACTGCAGCCTGTATTAATCATCATTATCAACTTGTGCTTTATAAGTTCTATATGCTATTAGGAGATACTTCTGTTTCTGTATCCCCAAAGCAATGATGTATATAACTATTTAATCCTATTTGAGGAAATGTCTCATTTTCCCTATAGAGCCTCTGAGACATTCCAGTAACAAGAAGGGAATGAATGCCTAATGATGTAGGAAATAATTTTTACATATCCCATTTGTGGTTTAGTTGAATAGAATGCCCAGGCTATAAAAAATAGTAGACCAAAGCTGGGTGCGGTGGCTCATGCTTGCACTTGCAGCAGTTTGGGAGGCTAAGGTGGAAGGATCACTTGAAACCAGGAGTTCAAGACCTGCCTGGGCAACAGAGCGAGACTTCGTCTCTACAAAACAAACAAACAAACAAACAAAGAAACAAACTAGCCAGGCATGGTGACAAATGCTTGTAGTCCCAGCTTCTTAGGAGGCTGAGGCAGAAGGATCATCTGAACCCAGTAGACTGAGGCTACGGTGAGCAGTGATTGTGCCACTCTACTCCAGCCTAGGGGGATAGAGTGAGACAATGCCTCAAAAAAACAAAAACAAAAAATAAAACAACAACAACAAAAATCCAGCAGGTCATATGGAGCTTTGAGGTTTTGTAAAATAATATCATTTATTTTAATGAGAATATTCACTTACCTATTTTTCCTGATAATGTTTGTTTTAAAATAAAGAAGAAGCGACAAAGTCACGTGGTCAGATTTTCTACTTGAGGGCCTTTTAGTGGAAAGTAATTTGGCTTAATGAAAACTACACTATTGTACATAACTTAACACTTTTAATGTGTTAAGGAGAAGGTTACCACTTGAGAGAAAATAAAAGGATGCTATCAATCTGTATGAGACTTAATCATCTGTCTAATCAATTGGTTAACAATAATAGTATGAATGACTTAATTTATTTTTTATAGACCAACAGTGAACCATCCTTTATTAAAACATACAGATTGTCTTTTTAATAAAGTGAGGGCCGGGCTCGGTGGCTCAGCCTGTAATCCCGCACCTTTGGGAGGCTGAGGTGAGTGGATTGCCTGAGCCCGCGGGTTCGAGACCCGCCTGGGCAGCGAGACCTCATCTCTACAGTAAATCAAAAAATCAGCCGGGTGTGGTAGCGCATGCTGTAATTCCGACTACTCGGAAGGCTGAGGTGGAAGGATCGCCAGAGCCCAGTGGGTCGAGGCTGCGGTGGCCAGGAGCGGCCACTGCACTCCAGTCTGGGCGACGGAGTGAAACTCAAAAAAAATAAAATAAAATAAAGTGAGGATATCAGGAATACATGCAGTACTATTCATCCTCTAAACTTAATGGATTTTTAGAAAATTCATAGTAAATTTTTATTAAATAAAAAACGATCATCTGAACCCGCAGGTTCAAGACCAGCCTGGGCAACTTGGCAAGACCTCATCTCTACAAAAAAAAAGAAAAGAAAAAAAATTTAGCTGTGCGTGGTTGCACGCGCCTGTAGTTCCCGGCTACTTGGCAGGCTGAGGTAGAAGGATTGCCGGAGCCCAGCAGGTAGACACTGGGGTGGCTGAGAGCTTGCCACTGCACTCCAGCCTGGGCGACAGAGTGAGACTCCAACTCAGGGGGGAAAAAAGATCATTTCTGCAAAAATAAAGACTTTAAGAAGTGCCGAGTTAATTGGATAAACTGAGGCCATGGGTGGACCCATAAAAAGATAAAATGCTTTTGCAGTATGATCAAAGAAGCTTCTCTTCAAGTTACTTCCTTTGTCTGATCATGTTTTACCTTGCTTTCACTCTCCACTGAAATTTCCACTGCATTTTCTCCTTTTCTCACCAAGACCATGCATCCTTATAAAAAATAAATGAGTAAATAAGTATAAAAATGAAAGACACACATAACATCCCGAAAGCCATTGCCAAGTGCACACGTGTTGCTTAGATGCCCTTTCACTTTCTTTCAAAAACATTTGTCACGAATAAGCTTACGAAGTGAATGTGCCCATGTGATCATTACTTTGGATCATGTTTCCCTCGATTATGAAATAGCTTACATTGAACTCTTGATCTTGGGGACACTTGGAGCTTCCAGGATTTGAATCAGATTACTTCACTGAACCATAGAGCACTGATAAGGTGATGCTTGGGCCAAACTAGACTTGATAAGTAGCGGGGGTGGCCGCAGTAATCACACAGGTCTAGCACTTGTCATGTTTCATTAAGGTTAGCTCACTTCCCTGAAGCTGAGCATTTGAAAGCTGTCACTCACTACCCTATACCTTGCATATGCCTACCGCAAATCCAGAGAAATGCTTGTTGCACTGGGTTGGATTGTATCTGCTTAACACAACTTGCCTAAACTGGAGAGGTTAGACTTGAGGTTAGAAGGCCCCAGGTGGAAGATAGGGAAGGACAACAAGGAGGATCATTACCTCCCTGAAACATACCCTCACCAGTACCGTTTCATCTAATGATGCAACCAGTAACATCTTTTGAACTTTCTATGTAGATAGATTTATCATTGCAGAAAGAATTGAAGTTTGAAATGAGTTTAAAATACAAACTCATAAATTCTTAAAAAGGTTATTTAAAAACAAGTAAAGAAAATGTTTCTGGGGAGTGTAAAAGGAGAGCTAATAAAATGAGGAGATATTCATTTTTACTGTATATACTCCTGTGTGTTTGATTTCTCCTTTTTTTTTTTTCCTTGTGAGAAGTGAGTTTTTGGAATTAAATATTCAACCAGCTACAAAATACATTTAAAAATTACCAAGAAGCAGTCACTGGAACATTAGTAAGTGAAGACATAGTAGAGGGGGAATAGCTTTAAGAACACTGCCATACCAACCTGGGCAACATAGCGAGATCTCAGCTCTACGTAAAAAATGAAACTATTAGTGGGCATGGTGGTATGTGTTGGTAGTCCTAACTACTCAGGAGGCTGAGGCAGGAGGGTCTCTTGAGCCCAGGTTTTCCCGGCTATGAATGATATCATACCACTGCTTTTCAACTTAGGTGGCAGAGCAAGACCCTGCCTCTGAAAAAAAAATTGATTAGTACTCTACAATAATTATCTATTTCTTATTCATTACCTATGAACACCTTTAACTTTCCTCTCTCACATCTCTCCTTATTACCTAAAGGGAGTTAGGTCCCCTTTTGTCTATAATTTTTCCTAGTTGTATTTAATGTAAATGAAATCAACCCACCTTCTCACTCCAAGGGACATATGGAAATATGAAGTATGTGTTGAGAAGAGCAATTTTTTTGTCATCGAATGAGGACAGAACACTGCTGTTATTTAGTAGCAGAAATATCAGATGTCCTGAAAAACATGTAAGTCCCCCAAAGTAAAGAACTACTGTGACTTAAATGCCAATAGCATACATGTTGAAGAGCAATGTGTCAATTTTTTAAATGTAATTGTTATCCCTCAAGGATATGTGACCTGCCATAAAGATCCAAGATTATGAGTCACATGATTATCCCTTTTAAGGAGTCTCTTTAGAAATACCTACTACATTGAAACTCAACAGTATATAAAATGTGCGTATTTATACTATGATTATTTTGTATAGTTAAAACCAAGTTTAATTATTAGAGAATAAGAAAAACTGTTAAGGCAAGAATATATTTATAAAATGTAGACATTTTCTCATACTTCCAGATTCTTGGTCTTTGTGCTTCACTCAAGATAATGCATCTGTTGTCAAATCCATCACTGATTGGAACCTACCACCCCTGTGCATAGCATTTTCATCTAGTGCTCACAGCTCTGTTTTATCCAGTGGTGCCTCTAGTTATGGTCATTTGAGAATATGCAAACTACTCTTGGGCAATTGACCCATTCTAAGCCATTTGCACATCTTTCTCCAGGATTCTGGAAAAGTAACTTGGAAGAGAAAAATAGGGAATGGACGGAAAGAGAGACAGAGAGAGAGACACACACAATTTTTTAAATTATGATTTGTAATTTATTTTCTGAAACCGCAAGACCACTGCTATGAAATTAAATGTCATTTTTAACCTCCTTCTGATGAGTTCTCTTTAATTAATTCGAATATCTAGCTCTTGCTTTCTTCTTCCTGGTCTAATGTTACTGACATTTGTCGTTATTCCATCAACATACATCTCTTTGGTATGATCATTACAACTGAAATTTGATGTTTACCAAACCTTTATGACTACCTCTCTATGTGGTAAAAATATGAAATCAGTAATGTGGTAGCTTTCCATTGACATTCATTTTATTTCAGGGTGGAATAGGCTATCTTCATGAAAATTCTAAAAAAAATAAAGTTATATGTGTCTTTGTTAGAATTGTATTTTGCAAAAAAACTGGCTAAACTAAAACTTTTACTTTTATTCCATTTGTTTAACTTTGCAGGAATTTAGTTACAGTGTATGTCTGTGGTTGAAAATACATTTGCTTTGATTGCAGTTCTTTTAAATTGTGTTGAAAATCATTCTTTCCTCAAAGCAGCACAATATGTGCTTTTCTGGTTCTTACAGAGGGGAACTATATCATTGATTTTGGCAGTAATTCCTCTATATATCAGTAAATTTAAATTTAATAAACCTCACTTGAAAGTATATTTTGGAAGAAAAGAAAACTATTCAAAACAAGGAATAAACAAATTTAAGTTTTGAGTATTAAAAAAATAAAAACCCACAAAATGTAGATACAATATATGTGACCATAGTAAATTGAAGCAGTGAAGTTTTATAATCTTAATGGATTTTGGACTTGACCTCCTAGAACTTATAAATTTAGAATTTATTTAGATCGGCTAAAGGTGGTATCTTTTTTATTCTTAATATCTTGAAATTCTCCAACAATTTAACTTTTTCTACTCAGTGCCTAGAATCCAAAGGTAAGTGTTTGGTGTTTGGTGAATAACTGAGGGGTGAATGAATGAAGTATGAATCAGGAGAAAACTGAAGAACTGAAAAATCTTTGGGTAGCTAGCATGCACTTAACTCAGAGAAAAATGTTCACTTTATCATAGAGCTTAAAGGGATGATTAGAAAAAGGCTAAAGTGTCTAAACTTTGTAAAAGTAAAATTCACTACCTTGGGTCAAGTTTGAAGTTTGAACCGGTAAAAGATTTTTGAACAAAGCCAGGTTCTTTAGAGCAATGATGTCCAGTGAATCTTTCTGTTATTGGGAATATTCTATGTCTATACTGCCCAGTCTGGCAGACTATAGTTACATGTGACTATTAAGCAGTTAAAATGTGGCAAATGTAACTGATAAATTAAATTTTTAGTGTTATCTAAATCTGATTAATTTTCATTTAAATAGCTACAAACGTTGGTCAGCATAGCCCTAGAGAACTCTTTGTAAGGGAAGACGGGTGTGAAAGCAGGAACAGTCCAACCAAAAGTAACCAAGACTGGAAGTTAGCACACGTAAGCCAGCGTCCTCTATTTCTCATCAATGTTAGTCATTTGTCCTTCAATGAGTACAAATACACACATATTGCACATGTTGGACAAGCCAACAGACATCAATTATTACATATGCAGAGACTTAGCAATTATGCCACTCATGGACATTTTCTGGAAAACATGCATAATAAATACTCCAGCTGGGAGGCAAGTCAGCCAAATACGCACAGATATAAAAAGTTTGCTACTGCTAATACAGCAAATAGGATAGCTTTGTCCAAACAACAGCTTTATATATAGTGATGAAACAATGCATAGGCCAAATGAGTTGGTTTTATATTTATAGTCAAAAAAGGAGAAACCAAGATTTTAGGTGATGAAACTAGCAAAAAGTGGTGTGATATTTGATCTATTATAGCTGGTAAAATGAAGAAATGTTACCACCTGCAGTTGTTCCAACATAAAAAAATCAGTTCTAGGTATACTAAGGAGACTCTATTCCAATTTTTTTTTAAATGAGAACATATAATATTATGTTCTCAAAAGTGCATTTTAATAACAATAACGCCTTTTGAAAATTGATTTTGGTAACGCTGTGAGTTGAGCAAGACAAGCATTATTATCATTAATTTTCAGAAAGCAAAGAACACTAAGGATTTATGGGTCTAATCTAATACAATACAGCTAATAAGTGAGTAGAACCAGAACTTGAAATGAGTTCTTGGGAAATGGAGTATAGTGCTCTTTCTTTTCTGCATTCTTGGTCCTCTATTGATGTTGATAATGAAGGATGATAACGAGAGAGAAAATACTAACTATAGTATTGATAATTGTAATTTACAAGGATCACAATCTCTATAAAGAGATGACACATACCCTATTATTCTCAGATTGGAATACCTTCTTCACTGATTACACATTTTCTTTGTCACATTTGTTATGTTTGGACTTGTAGTGTCCTTGTAAAATTTTATGTCATATTCAGCTAAGTGCTTGGGAGTACTATGATTTTTTCCTCTACCCCAGGCTATTTTCCTCAATTATTTTATTATTTTATTTTTTTTTAGAAAGTAGAATTTATTGAGAGGACAGAAAAAGCTCCCACACTGGAAGGAGACCCGAGGAGGTTGCCCTATTGTCCTCAATTTTGAGATGCAATGTTTTCTTCCTTTCTACTTGATCACACAAATTTCTAACTGCAGTTTTAGTAGTTAGACTTTTTTTTTTTTTTTGAGTTGGCGTCTCACTCTGTCGCCCAGGTTGGAGTGCAGTAGCAAGCTTACGGCCACCCGCAGCCTCAACCTGCTGGGCTCAGGTGATCCTTCTGCCTCAGGCTTCCAAGAAGCTGCAACCACAGGCGTGCGCCACTATCTCTAGCTAATTTTTCGATTTATTGTAGAGATGAGGTCTCGCCAGGTTGCCCAGGCTGGTCTGGAAGCTGTGAGCTCAGGCAATCTTCTCACCTTGGCCTACAAAGTGCTGGGATTATAGGTGTGAGCCACCACGCCCCCTGCCAACATTTTTAAAACAGAAAACTTACATTGGTTTAGGTTTACACAGTTTGTTAGAGGACTCAAAATGTAAAATCTATGCCAAATATTGTAATACACTCAAGATGATGAGTTACATTTTTAAATGCATTCTGCTTTTAAAATCAAATAGGAGTTTAACAGATCAATTATTAATAGGAATCTAAAAAATACTCAAAGGATATCATTCTCATGCTGTATATTATACAGATAGTTGTATTTATGAAGAAGGCTTTTATCATTACCAGCTAGTTTCAATAAGACTTAACATTGTTTTGCATTACATCTTTTCTGACACAGGCTGCCAATATTAATGTAATTAGTAAATTTAATCGATATAATTAAGGAACAGAGACTAAGTATTTTGTCATTATACTGAAGAATACAATCATTTTCCCCATAAGAGTTTCCCTAATTTAGCTTTTTATAAAAGATTATGAGTAGTTTTAAATAATGGTTCATTTACTAAAAAATCTAATAAAATCTAATTGCTAAAAAAGTATGTTTCTTGAGAATTTGAAAAAAAGAGTACTCACTATGCTTCATGGAGAGATTTATTGTGTTCATATAATTATCAAATAATGAGCCTATTACGTTGGTGTTTCTCATAGCAGAAATATTTACTTTGCTCAAAAACATTATCTTGAAAACAGTTGCATGCAGGATCACTCATCAAGGTTTTGAAAATCATTGAAGCAATACTAATAAAAACAAAGGAACTCAAAGTAGGTTAAAAAAATCATTAGTAATGAAAGACAGGTTTTTATTATGTGTATTGTTTTTAAACAAATAATTCTTTCCCACCCACATCCAAAAATGGAAATAAAATTAGAAATGCAAAAAGAAGTAGGGTGGAATTCCAGTTTCACCAAGTTGATAGACTGAGCTACCTTCCAACTTCTCAGTTAAAAAATATGTGTGTGTGTGTGTGTATGATTCCAAATATTAAAAATAATTAAATCTGTAGTCTCATGTATGAAAGAAGTCCCCATTGTCTGAAATGAAGAGGAAAGGCATTGTAGAAGCCCATGAAAAGTCTGGCTCAGATGTTGGCCTACATGGAAGAGCTTTGATGCCTACACAAGGACTGTAGACCTGGCCACGGTCTGCAAAGGTGAGCAGCTGAAATTGGAATCCTCACATATATCCAAAATACTGCAGGAAGTACCACTTGTCACAAGAGAATAAAGAAATGTAGAACCATTTTCTCTTGGTTCAGGACAGTGGCAGGGAAGTATGTCTCTTTCACTCCAGGCTGGAGACCTAAGCAACTGAAAACAAGCCTTCACTACAAGGTACTGTGGATTCAGAATTTAAAATATCTTGAAACATCACAGGTCAAATAAGTAATACAATAAAGAAAACAGGACCCCAGCTTGGGTGACACACTGAGACCCCATCTCTACAGAAGAAGAAAGAGGAGGAGAAGAAGAAGAGGAGGAGGAAGACAGAAGGAAGGAAGGAAATAAAAAAACAGGACCAAGCCCAAGCAACCCCTCTGAAATATTTTGTAGGAACAAATGTAAACTGCTGCTCATGGACAATTGCTCATCTCAGATCACCTGGAATCACACAGGAAAAAAACGAACAAACAAACGAATTTTTCTCAGGTACAAAATGTCCCCTTACCCCCCAATCTCATGTTCACACAAAAACCAGCTGTTAATGAACTAAAATTTTAAAATTAAGAAAAAAACTAGATTGATCCACTAAAGATAGTGGCAGATAAAACAGAAAGAAGGATCGGTACTCACTAAATCCAATGACTTGAAGTGATAGAATAACCTGAAAGGGAGCAAAAACCGTTTATGCATTTTTTAAAAATCAAATATATAAAAATAGAAATGCAAGCTATAATGAAAATAAAGCCCATGATGAAAAAAATGGGAAACGTAATCTTACGGAATGAGATAAGGTACTTAGTCATTGAATTTAAGAAATAAGGTACTTAGTCATTGACTTTAAGAACTTAGTGTATGCTTTGAATAACAGATCAACAAAAAGTAGATTATAAAAGATAATGTGTACTAATATGTAAGAATCTAATGTCAGACAAATATTACCATAGAAAATTAATTCCTCGTGAATTTACACTCTAGAACTAAGACCATGTTTTCCTCGGGACTTCCACTGTATGCTTACATCATCCAGCGGAGAGTCAGGCTTAGCAGAATGTGCTCTGATTTCCCAGATGTTCTCAACATTATCATCATTTTCAAGAGGGAGTCATGTTTTCTCCAAGTAATTCTGCCAGACAGAGATCAACATTTAGCACCGTGTACTGTGATTAAAATCAGGCTTCCCCGATTTAAGTAACACTTAAATGAGAAATCAAAGTAGAACCTTCTACTTAATCTGCCCCATCCTCAACAGAGACAGAGTGCATCTTGATATACAACTATCAGGTACCCATAATAATTACAAAATTAAAAAAGATTAAAGATTGCATCTTGCCTTCTGGGAACAAGCTCACTCCTACTAAGACCGTTTACTACCATCACCAAGGGCCAAGAAGGAGAAACGCATTCAGAATAAAATCTGACTTTCCCAGGTATCCTCAACCTAGGATGAACATGGGTTTTAACTGGTTTGAGGCAGTCTCCATTAACCTTATTATCCCAGGAATTATGATTATAGCTGTCTTTACTCAGAAAAGTATTTAAGAACAATTACCCTATATAAACCTCATGAACACAGTCTTTGTTCTTCCCCATCAAGATTAAGAATGATTTCCAGCTAACATGTCATCTCCTGGAGTTTATGCCACATAGGGATCACCATGTTTTCATTTTTATCCCCCTTTTTCAACCATTCCCACCCCCTGCCAATTGTAAAATCCATCCACTATGTCCCCTGGAATTCATGGTCAATTGTTACTTACTCAAGGGGGCTTATACAGATGACACTATTAAAAAATATCACAGCAAGGGTATTCTCAAACTCGCTTAACTTACATGATTTTTTCTGTTTTGCATAAATCACTACCAGCGGTAGGCTAAAGAATTCTAATTCTTGAAACCTGTGACTGTTAGCTTATATGGCAAAAGGGGCTTTTTAGATGTGATTAAGAATTTTGAGATGAGGAAGTTATACTAGATTATCCAGGTGTACTTATGAGAGAGACAGAAGTAGAATTCTTCTTCTACAAAGGAGAAGAAGATGTAATGATAAAAGAAAGTGGTTGGAATGATGTGAGACAGGTATTATGAGTCAAAGAATGTTTCATAAACTGGAAACGATAAGAAAACAGATTTACCCTAAAGTCTTGTGTCAGATGCCTGGCCTTAGAAGAGAATAAATCTGTGTTGTTTCAAGCTATCGAATTTATGGTGAATTGTTTCAACAGCCATAGAAAGCGAATGTACAACCTTACACATATGATTTGCCTATTTATTTTGTTCCGTAAGGTTGTCTCCCTTTCTCCATGAGAATATATGTTCCAAGAGGGCATTTTGTTCACTGGTGTAGTCCTTTTTGTTAGAAAGTGACTGGCACAAAGCAGTTGCTCCATAAATAACCGTTGGAGGAATGTGTTAAAATCTCGTGATTAAAATGTGGTAACATCCCTACTCATCTTGTACATAGAATGTTCAACCACGTATTTCTAGCATAACATGTTTGTAATTTGGTTGTATTTATTATTTCAGCAGGAAACATGTAATCAGCCTTCTTAAGTCTGGTGACTTTGTAATTCAAGCTAAAGATTTAAAATATTTGGTATATTCAGATTTGCAATCTTGTGTTAATTATTTTAAGTTCAAATGACCTACACTTCTTCACTTGGTACCATTGCTTTAATTTTTCTCTCTCTCAATTATTTTAATAAAATATATTTCTATGAATGATATCTTGCCCTGAAGCCAAAGCCACATTCTCAAGGAGGGCTGCTGTGGTTGAAACCAGGTAGGAACATGTGAGCCCATCCTGCCACTGCCTGATGACATCTACCAGTCTTTCAGTTGTGATCTCAGGGCATTTAAGACAATGTATCTCTGGTAAGAGGTTTTAAATTTTCTGCAAAACATTAACAACTAACTGCATGTTTTTCTATAAATATGATAATGTTGCTAAAATGAACCTTGACTAGAAAAAACTGACATATGAATAGTGCTTATATTTAAAAATACCATCGAATAGCATTGGATATGTTAACTAGGTTTATATTCAACTATGTATAAGTAAAGAGTAGTTATATTAATTTTGAAAATTACCAGGGGTGCCAAAAAAATACACACACATTTTAAGAGATGTTATCTATGTATTATTTTTTGTTGCTCATAATCAAAAGTATCTGGACACTGGTGGCAACCATTTTGAGCACCTCTTGTAATTGCAGAAGTCAAACATGACTTGTATTCATCTTTTGCTATCGGTATATATTGACTTATAATTTTAATACAGTTTCTTCCTTCCTTAAAATGGGTATACTTTTTTTTTTTGGCACCTCTGTATTTTTTTCTGTAAAGAAACTAATAAAATGCCTGTAACTTTGTAGCAGAAGCAGCATAATAGACAGTTATGGTTCTGAAGTTGTAGTAGAAATCTTCAGACTAATTTTGCAATTTCGAGTTTATTTTTCTCTCTCGAGTCTTTATTTTGAATATTTGGATGAAAAGAAATTAAGTTATTTGGATTTGATATTCCAGATTGTTCATATAAATTCTTTTATGTCTTTCTCATTGACTTCATCTCCTCTGCTAATGTAACAAAATTTATTTTTTGTTTTCACTTTCTTCTTGTGTCTCTTGTCCAGAACTTTCTTTTTTTTGAACTGCTACTAAACGTCTCAACCTAAATCATTTCATATAATGTTTCATTCTTCTCACTTTCTCAATATCATGGCCTATTTTGAAAAAAAAATAGTACATTTAATGAGGAAAATACTTGTTTAAATAATATCTATGGTTCCCAACACTACAACATAGATTATAGCACTATACATTGCTAGTTTCCATTTTATAGGGGTAAGAATATTAAGTGAGAAAAAATAGAACATTTATCCATGAGCTTCTAGACCTCTTTGGTTAGAAGTCACCCCAAGCGATAAAGGTAACTCCTCCACATTTCCAGATTGAACATGTATAAACATGAGGTACCCCAGGTCACTGAAACTTAAGTGGTTGTGAGGTCGCGCCGTGCTGAATGCAGTTATCATAAGAATGGGTCCAGCAGATATTAGGTGAGTCACAAAAGGTGTCTGTGACAACAGGGAATATCCACAACCTAGCACAGGTCTGGGCTCCTAATAACACCTAATACATTTTAATAGCAAATAGATGAAAAGTCAGGGACAGTAATTCCTACAATATGGAGTTAGTTATTGTGAGGTTAATTGAAAACGTAAGTAGCAGTATAAAATATACTAGAAAGAGCCACACAGGTTTGTTGAGTTTGAATACTTAAAGGTGCAAATAAAGTAATTGTTTTCTATTTTGCAACTGGATTTTTTTAAAATCTCAAGTTCTCGTCTATTGGATAACAGAAAAAATCAAATCTAGTCAATGCCAATAAGACCATTATGAAATCAGTTGTGGTGCAAGTTGGGTAGGTTTGAAGCCATCCTCTTTCTTACCGGGGTCCATAGAGCCCGCTATTCTGAAGATGGAGAGGATACTTGCTCAATCTGGTATCTTCTACAGAGGTTCTCAAGCTTCAAAGCCCATGCTCTTTCTGTAGTTGACCTTCATCTTATCTTCAAACTCCTTAACTGCTTCTTCTGTCAACTAAAGTTTGAAAATCACTGGAGATACTGGACATTTTTCTTTTGTTTTCTCCAGGGCATTGTGACAGCCACAGAATGTGAAGAGATCACCCCCCACTCCCAGTTGCTTTCAGCTTCCCATGCAGACACCCCTACACAGCCCTGTTCTACCTCTGCAAAGCCCCAGAGTCCACTTCTCTTATTTTTCTCCGATATCTCTGCATCCTTCCATGGAGACAGTATCATTATCTAGTCTGGGTTTGGGAGAGGAAGGGTCGGAAGTCAGATTGGGGTCACTGACTCCACAAGTACAATTTTCTTTTCTTTTCTTTTCTTTTGGAGTTAGAGTCTCTGTCACCCAAGCTGGAGTGCAGTGGCACGCTTACGGCCACTGCAGCCTTGACCTGTTGATCTCAGGCGATCCTTCCACCTCAGCCTTCCAAGTAGCTGGAACTACAGACATGCACCACCATGCCCAGCTAATTTTTTAAAAAGTATATTGTAGACACGAGGTCTTGCCATGTTGCTGAGGCTGGTCTCAAATCCTCGAGCTCAGGCAATCCTGTCGCTTCTGCCTACCAAAGTGCTGGGATTACAGGCCTGAGCCACTGTGCCCAGCTCACAATTTTCAGAAGAAAATTGTGCCCCCAATGCCTAAGCTGAAAGATAAGATGGATGCAGGTGGAGAAATTCCAAGAAGTCCAAAGTAGGAAAATTCATCATTTACAGTGTTAGCATTTTATTCCATTATACTTGATTATGTATTATTACTTGTCTTTCCCATACAAAACAAAAAGTGTGACATGCATAAGATTCAGTAATACAATTTATTTAAATGAGCAACTGAAAAGTCTTCTTGTGATATACAACACCTGTTCACACGTATTTTGAAAAAGAAGAATTTAGTGTAATAGGATAAAAGTGGGCTATAGTCTCGGCCCAACATGGTGGCTCATACCTGTAATCCCAGCATTTAGGAAGAGGAAGCCAGAGAATTGCCTGAACCTAGGGGTTTGAAACAAACCTGGGCAACTTGGTAAGACCACTGCCTACAATCAATCAATCAATCAATCAAAAATTAGCTAGGCATGGTGGTACATGCCTGTGATTCCAGCGACTTGGATTAGACCAACATAACTCTTGATATCTCTTTTTTTTTTTTTTTTGAGTAGGAGTCTCACTCTGTCGCCCAGGCTGGAGTGCAATGGTACACTCACGGTCACCACAGCCTTGACCTATTGGGCTCCAGTGATCCTTCCACTTCAGCTTTCCAAGTAGTTGGAACCACAGGCAAGTGCCACCATGCCCAGCTAATTTTTTTAATTTATTGTAGAGATGAGGTCTCGCCATATTGTTCAGGTTGGTCTCAAACCCCTGAGCTCAGACAATCCTCTCGCCTCTGCCTCCCAAAGTGCTGGGATTACAGACTTGTGCCACCATGCCCAGAGATACCTCTTTTAAAATTTACTTTAAATTCTTAAACTACAAATGCTAGAAAAATATTACAATTGGTTTTACAGTACTATTTGGGGTGCTGTTGCTAGAGTTACTTTTATACCGCTTCTAATTTTCCTGTATTCTAACATTATAGATAGGCATCTTTTAATGGCAAAGATACGTTCTGAGAAATGCATCTTTAGGTGATTTCATTGTTGTGCAAGCATCATAGTGTGTACTTACACAAACCTAAATGGTATGCTCTAATACACACCTAGGCTAAATGAAACGCTATTGCTTTTAGGCTACAAACCTGTTCAGGTAGGAAATTATACCATAGGCAATGGTAACACTCTTTTTGCTGGGAACATTTTACTTTTGTAATTAGAAAAAATATTATTTAAATGCTATCTTCATTCTTGTGAATTTGCTCATGGTCTTTCACTTTTTCTCCTTGTCTTTGGCTCCTTTCTATTTCCAGTTCCCAGCCGCCACAACTTTTATAAGTATTTGTGGCATCCACCTGCCTGAAATGCCATTCTCTGCAGTCTGCAGCCACATTGCCCTCTCATGGCTTATGTTTTTAAAGACAATGTCTGTGCTCATAACATTGAATATGCTGATGAGTCCTGGTACTCAGCAGGTTGACAATCCCCTGCCAACCTCAATTGGCAGGCAACGCGCTCTCCATCCTCTCAAATGGCTCTGCACGCCTCCTCATGCCGACTGAAACTGTCATTTTCACGAAGCCCCCATTGTTGCAAATTAGCTGTTGCTGGCAAAAGTTCACAGACTGTTTCCAGGCATTAATTTATGATCTGTGCGTCTATTTTTTCCATTCAGACCAATGTAGACAGAAACTTCAGAGTTTGAACACTTATCTAGGCAACCTGATTGTAAAAACACTTCTATGTTGGTTCTTTAGTAGTGTCTGCTATCTTGCAGTCATCAACACAACAAATAGTAAATCTTAATTTCTTTTTCTATAGGTACTCATCATATGTATTGCATCGATTGAGTTTATGTACAGAAAGGAGGCATTTTGTATCTAAGCAGTAATACGTCCACGGTAATACTGAGTGGCTGATGGTAGCATTAATAAGACAAAAGGTGGAGAGGAGACCGAGATGACAACACATCATCCATATCAGTTATTATTCTGTTAACTATTTAGGAACTTAAAAAGGAAAATTAAACTCTTGCAGTGGAAAAAAATGGAATCAAATGGTGGTGATTTCCACTACTTTTTTTTTTAAAGCTCATTAGGAAATAACTTAAAATATTACTACTCGCTGAAGCAGTCAGATTAAGGTAACATTTATGTATCATATTGTGGAATTAATGAACTAAACATGTAAGCTTTTCCCCTTATATTCCCAATCCCTTCCAGAGTTCCTGCAGGTACACAGCAGGAACACAGGTGTTCAATAAACACTATGTAGATGAAAACTTTATAAAACACATCTATTCAATGAACAAATGACATCAGAGTTTATCATTCAAAATTATCAATGTAAAAAAATTCTTATGAAAAACCCAGAAGTCTCAGAAGGTCTGAAGTCAAAATAGCTTTTAATGTTAAAAACGGAGTCTGTATATACTCAATATCTCTGGCTTTCTTATTCACAGACACATACACATGAAAATGCTAGGAAGAATTCTGGAATTTCTTTTTCAACTCACTTGTTTATTAAACAGATATGTATTGAACCAGGTAATGGCCAAAGTATTCAGTATATATAGACATAAAAGTCAGAAAGTTCCCTGCCCTCACAGAGCTTATGTTCTGGTGGAAAACTTTAGCATGACCTTGGTGTTGAGATAAGAAGGAAAAATGTCACATTGAAATTGATGGTATAGATCCAAAGCCTCTAATGGTATAGATCCAAAGCCTCTAAGTCATGTAATACTGCTTCATCTTAGATCAGTGGAGATTAATGCTACTTAATACTTTAACCATTATACTTTATATTCTAGAATTAAATTACTACACATAGCTCTAAATTACTTAATCTTTAAGGGTGAGAATGAGTTTACCGTAAATAGCTGAATGTTGTCTATTGATGTTATACAAATAAGAAAATATAGTCTCCATTAATAAAATATCTGAATAAAGATTTTAAAATATTGTATTTTCAAGTTGGTGAATGCTATGTAAATAACGAAATGATTAATTTAAAAGGAGAATCACTCTATAATTCTATTCACTGTGCCTCATATGTATTCAAACGAATGTTTTAAATAAACATTCTGTCCAGCATGTGGTTACTTTGTGAGAGCTATAATTTTTCCAAAAGTTCTTCCACAAATTTCTTTTAATACAGAAGCCTGCCTTCTGGCTTTGCATAATAATCTAAGCAAACAAAAATATTATTCCCTAGGCATATACTACGTGATGAGAAACAGCCTCATATGTTCCCAAGCTGGGAGGCACCTTTTTGCAGGTGTAAATTAGCATTACCAATTTTAAATGAAGGCTGTTTGAAGGCTGAGTTATATATAAACCATTAGTATAATCGTGCAATTAACACTACTCCCAGGATAGATGAATAAATTGCTGATGCAAGACTTTGTAAATGTTGTCACTGAGCACAAAGTAATATGATATGTGTTATATAAATATATCTATATCTATATATGAATGAGTGGTCACACACACACACACACACACACACACACACACACACACACCCCATATATGCCAATAGGCAGAGTTCTGCTAATTCTCATGTAGTGATAAATGTACAAATAGAAAAAAATCTTCTGTTGTTTATTTCTTCTGTGAATGGTAGCCTATCTTTTTAAAGTGGGCTTATACTTTGGATTAATATGTCTCTCCCAATCACAATTTAGACTTTTTTTTAACCCTCAATGATTTGAGAAAATGATAAAGCTTAGTTGATCTTGTGCGGTATGGCATCTAATTATGGAGTGATGATTTTTTTATGAGGAGAGTAGCAATCATGTCTATCAGCAGGCATATGGATGAGGTACCAAATTGTAATTCTCAATTCTTGCTTTGGAATTCTACCTCCATTTACAGAGGAAACATCTGAAAGTGAAAAAAATATATACCTATTTTTCTCTTGTGTAAAAATCTCAAAAGGAAGCTTCTGTTTAATAGACAATCTTTTGCAGTAGAAAAATAAGAAGCCATGATTATTTCTTACAATAAACTGTGTATATGATGGACTACTACATACATAAGAGGTGAATTAGAAGGTGGGGGAATGAACGAACTACTGGAAATAAAGTGTCTTTCTCTGTATAAGAGAAAAAAACAACATTTTTAAAGACTGGTAAAAACAATTAAAAGATATCTCTCTGAAGAGATTTTTAGTTGTAAGAAAACAAGCAATAATAGTATCATAGGTGAGTTAATGAATGTTAGGAAAAACAACAATTGCTGTACCTTAAGAATGCATAATAGTTAGAAAAATGTAACCTGAGCAAAATAATGGACTCCCTGATGACTAGGTAGTTAAGTCCTGAGTGCCATTAAACTGCACACATTAAAATAAATATGAATTATTTTTACCACAAGTTAGTAAAATTGTACACTCTCTTTATATATTTGTATGAATTATATAAGGATCAAAAATTATCTTATAAGTCAAAAGAATTATTTTTTGAACTGTATATTCCTGTTTATAAACTGTATTTATAGATTTCCCCTCCATGAAGACTTTGTTTTGTTAGTGCATTTGTACTGCTGTTATTTTCTTCGTGTATTTCCATTGTTGTTGACAAGGTTGTTATGACTTTTCAGTCTTTTGAAAGGGGAGAAGTTTTTGTCGACCACATGTCCCTAGCTTTTTTGGTGGGGTATAAGAAAAATAGTTGAATTATGTTGGTAAAATGAGGCAGGACTATATGTCTGAATCTGTTAGTAAAGAGATGGAAGATACTCATAAGAGTGCTAATGGAAAAAGTTAGAACAGAGAAGTGTGCCCATGAGAGGTTTCAGGCTTGACCTTAAGAAGACTAAGGAGAAAGCTGACAATGGTCAAGAGCCCATATTTGTCATCATGTGTTACTGGTTATTTCACCTCTCCCAGTTGGCATGCTTTTCTTTTCTTATCTGGGTCACCAGAGATATTCTCTTGTTTGACCTATCTACCAACTTCTCTTTCACCTAGTATTGTTTTCTTAGAAACAATCTCAGGCTAGGTGGCTTAGATGGATTGAACTCACAGCCCAGTTCCAGAGGTCAAACACTAAATCTACTTTTGGTCAACTGCAGTCCTAGGGATTAGTTTAGGGATGGGTTGACAAGCCAAAAGTCCAAAGTTGTTCTTAGAGTTTTCTTGGAAATATTGGGTGTCAGGACATCTTTCTGCTGATGTCCTTAATGTGGTAGCACATAGACCCGGATCTTTGAGAATCTTATAGGGAGAGAGTCCTTGAGAACAAAGTCTATGAAGAAGAATCAGAGACATATATTATGATATATGTAAGAAGGACCTTCTTCCAGCTATTTTTGAGGTTATCTCCTGAATATTTGCAATATTGTGAGCCATTGGTGAACATTGGCTCTGTTTCAAGATAATCTGAATTGTATTTCTTTTACTTTTAACCAAGATCAATGATTATATACCACAGAACAGATACAAATAATACAAGGTTAAAATGATGGAAATTTGCCCTTTGATAAAGAAAATACAAAGCAAAAAGAAAAGCAAAAACTATCAAAGGCACTGCAGGGTGACAAAAAGCCACCTGTTCAGGAGAGAAGTCAACCTTTCCATATAGGAAAGACATGGCACAATTTCTTCTTTTTTTCTTTTATACATTTGGGGTCCAATTCAGGGTTAGGTATACAAATGTTCATTGTGCAGGTGCCTTGTTGATGAGATGGGCCCCCTCCTCTAGCAGTTTCCCCCTACTGCCACTCCCATCCCTGCCCTCCCCTGGCAGTTTCCCACTACTGCCAATCCCTTTCTTATAGTATTATGATAGTTGTTCAAGGTCTGCTTATGAGTGAGAACATGTGACACCTGGTTCTTTGTTTCTGTGATAGATCATTCAGTATGATAGACTCTAAGTCCATCCAAGTTGCTGCAAAGTCCATAATTTTGTCCTTCTTTATGGCTGCATAATATTCTATCGTGTTTATGTACCACTTTTTTTTTATCCAGTCCTCTTTCAATGGGCAGCCTGGTTGGTTCCATGTTTTTGCTGTTGTGAATAATGCTGCAATAAACAAAGCAAGACAAAATTTCTTGTTTGCAGTTTCTAACCTGAGGGTTTCTAGACTATGCCATAGGTATTGGCTAAATCTCTGTTAAAAGCCCACAATCTTTTCCATTTTGGACAATCACAACTGCTGAAAAATGAGAGAAAACTCCCAGAAAGTTGGAGTTCCCAAATCACTGGCTAGCTATTGAACCATCATGCATTTTGTATGATAGATTTCAAATGTCTTTCCCAAATAAAAGCCTTGAATTGAGATTTGAACCGCCATCCAAAAGAAAGTTTGCAGTTTAATTCTAACCAAGTTAACTGATACCTAAAACAATAACAAAAAAAGCAACGCTGTTCAGGGGAACATAATGGAATACAAAATCTTCACAACATAATATCACAGTGTCTAGAAGACAAAACAGAAGTATTTAAAACAAAAAAGAACAAAAAAATGGGACCTATTCTTGGTTTTAAAAAGACATTTAATGGTAATCAATGTCAATATACAAGATCTTTGAATTTGAATGGAAAGATATTAAATTACCTCTTACAATATTACTTGTAATGAATAAAAAAACAAGAGGAAAGTTCAGCAGAGAAATGTAAACTGTAAAATAGAGGTCAAAGAAGTTATGATGAAGGACTAAGAGTATCATTCTATTTTTAAAAGGTTATGAGCAAATAAGTAGAAAAATAAAACGTCTCTTATATAGACTTGGAAGCATTTCTTCTTCTTCTGGCAACATTTCATTATAATCAGTGTATTCAGGTATTTAGCTCATATTTGTTATATTTTTAATTTAAAACACAGTGAACCCAGCAGTAATGAATATATTAGCCTATAAATGCACTTATAAATTCTTTATTGCCAACGAGGGATTTTATAAAGAAATAAAAGAGTAAAATTTATTTACTTCAGAACCTGTCATTTTAACTTTTGTTATTTTTATATTTTAAACTGTTTTAAATTTATTTTGGTACAAAGTTGTGGAACATAAAAAAGGAAGAGTTAGAATTTTTAAGTGTCCGAAAGGGGCATAAATGATAATGTGTAATTTCTCTGTCATACAGTGTAGACAGCACTTTTACCACATTTCGAATAAAAATGAATTTTAATAGTTTCATGGAAAGAGAAAAGTATTCTGGTTATAAAACATATAGGCATTAGAATCAAACAGACAGTTGTATTATTTATTAGCTGTGTGAGCTTGGGCAAGTTTCTTAGGTTTTTTGAATCTCAGGTAATTCATCTGTAAGATGGAGATAAAGGTGCCTATCTCCAGGAGTGCCAGTCATCCAGCTCTTCAAAACATACAAACAGTCCCTGATTTGTAGTATTTCTCCAATTTCTATATTGTGACTGTTCCTACCATGACCCATTTCAAGCTACCAACATGGCATTCCTAGAAAAAGGAGCTGGAAAAAGATGTCTCGAGCAGCGAGAAGCTGGCTTCGGCACACCACTGTGCACCTCAAAAGACTGTCACCAGGATTAAGTTATAGAATACACTTGAAATGCTTAGCACGCCGACTGACATAAAACAAGTATTCAGCAAAAGGGGACTTATAATGACTGTTTAATGAATGAATTTGCACAACACTACACAGTATGCCATGAGTTATAAAGGGCAGAATTTATTCCTCTTTCAAATAGCTTATGGTTATATTAAAACCTTTCAAGAGGAACTTTAGAAGATCCATCCTAATTAGAATTCTCGCTTTACTTCCAGTTATTGTATTAAATGTGGGCTACCTGGAGGAACTAGATGAGAAACATACTGTGAAGAGCAAAGCAAAATTTGTGTCAATAACAGGGTTGAGCTCAAGTTCCAAGTTTTCCTCTAGGCAGAAGAGATTCATTTTCCATTGTTCCTTAGTCTTACCAGACTTTCTTTGACAATGTGGTCATAAACCAAACTTTATTCAAATCGAGGTAGCTTAAACCAGGGGAAGTGAAGACCAGTTGGAGACACAAACTTCACCGACAGGTAGACTACTCATGCACCTAATCCTGACCTGCACCCCACATCTCAATAGTAAAATAAGGAGGAAAAACAAACAAACAAACAAAAGAATAAATTGAGGTGGTTGCTTCATTTGTTACCTTAGCCTTATAGAGTTGTTTTTCCTGATTACTATCTTGTTATATTGGCCTATGGGTATAGATAAGGCTGAACAAGTTGTCAGTTTCCTGTGTCTTTCTCAATTTTATTACTGAAAGTCCTATGCCCTAGGAGCCTCCTCAGCTCTAAGGAAGCTAAGACAGTGGATCATCCTAGTATAGATAGACCTTAAACTCTTGAATGCACAGGTGTGTCAATAAATGAAAATAGTGGCCTTAAAAACAGAATAATAAGGTTGGTTCTCATGCTCATGCAGGATGCTTACTTGGGGAGGAAATTTATCAAAATTAAAATTGGGCCATAATTCCATAAAATACAATCTTTTGAGGGGACTTGGTGAAAGGCTTCCAGCTACTAATAGGCACAGTGGAAAACAGGATTTTATAACTTTGTCAATCCAAACAGTCGTCATTCTAGAATTAAATATATACCATTTACTAAGAACTGAAGTCATGTTTAATTTAATTCATTATATTGAATATTCAGTATTCTTGCCAATAAGAGTTTTGGCAATTACCTTACCAGTTTCTTTTTTCATACGTTAATACTTATTATTTTCTCAAGGTATCACATTGCCTGACACTAAAGGCTAGTGTATATTGCTCTCTTTCATGATGCAGTATAGACAATCGTTTACCAATACTTGTGATAAAAGTTATATGAGTCTTTAACATAGGGCAACCCCTTTGGGTCCCCTCCCACTGTGAGAGCTTTTCTGTCCTCTCAATAAGTCCTGCTTTCTAAAAATAATAATAATAACAAAATAAAATAGAGGTCAATCTGAACATAAAGACAGGCAAGCATGTTTTCTTCATCACAGTGCAAATAACAAGCCACTTCCATTATCAATGCCAACAATAATTTTTTAAATCTTTTGTGAAAAGAAATTCAGTAATCTTTGCATCATGGAGGTGTATTACAATAGTAAATCTAGTTTTAACACAGGGATTTTCAAATGAATATACTGTTTGTCTAGGTTTCATAATTATTAAAAGGACACAGTCAGTTTTTATGGTTTCTCATAACATTAACCAGACTCGCCCACATTTCCTTTTATCTTTGTTTATCTGCCTTTCTTTTCATCTACTGACTTAAAACAACTTATAAATATCCAGTTTCCATTTTCTTCTCTAACACATTCCTGGCTAATTCCCCAGGGATTCCCTCAATGTGCCCCCACTTTGGAATGATTTACGACATTTGTCTTCCCTTGTTGCCAATAACTTCACTATGCTGCGACTCCTCCATCTGGTATGGGAAGTCGAGAGCTGTTCTGTTCAAGAACACTCATTAAAGCAACAGTCAAAATACTCATCCCTCCCCTACACCCTGAAATTAAAAAAGGAAAAGCTTTTATTAGTCTACTGAAAAAAATATGAGCTGTTTGAGATTTTCAAAATGTTAACCATGGTGTTGAAATGACATTTATTTAATTATGTATGAATCATCACTTTTGTAGAGGGAACAAGGAGACACATTTCAAGCATAACACTCTCTGTGAGGTGATCTAATAGCTCAGCAATTCCCACAGCCTGTCAGTTTCTACATTAGAACTCTTCAATGAAACATAATATATCATTTATCTCAGCTTTTAGATTGGATGATTCTCAGCAGGACCTTTGAGCTCTTCTGAAGTATCTCTGTGTACATTGGAAACATAGGTGGCAATGAAATTGTCTTAGTCATTAAAAAAGAAACAAAGACTGAAAATTGGTCTTCAAGAATGACTACTTCAATAGATCTCTTGACTCTACAAATCTATACTCATAGATTGGCTGAACTCTGGACAGAATGGTAGCAAATTTTCACTTCCTTATGATAAGGTGTTACTTACAAGGAACATAGAGGTATTCAGCAAAAATTTTAGAGTATTTTTGTATTCATGGGAAACCACTTGCCTGTTATAAAACCAAATTGTTGAAGATATTTTAATCACTGACACACATATCTATATGCATTAATACATCATATTAACAATATATAGATTATATCAACCAGGAATGACTCGTATCACCATTTTTATGAGTTTTAAATATGAATTATCTGCTCAATAACAGAGCCAAAAATTATTAAAATAGAAATAAGAGAATCAGCTCACAGAATGGTGCCAGGACTACAAATGTAAATATAATGAGATAATAAATATAATTATAATTGTAAAAGTATAGTGATGACATTATAACGGTATATAAGAATTATATAATTATAAAGGTAGAGTAAGACCTCACTTTACGTCATTGATAGGTTCTTAACAACTACAACTTTAATATGGGTGTTGCATAACAAAACCCATATTCCCATAGGCTGATTGATATTAACAAGAGCTAAGTTGTTAGAGCATATTTCTGGCCACAAAAATATCAGCAAACTTCAACCTGCTGGGCTCCGGCGATCTTTCCGCCTCAGCCTTCCGAGTAGCAGGAATTACAGGCGCACGATACCATGACCAGCTGATTTTTTATTTATTGTAGAGATGAGGTCTTGCCAAGTTGCCCAGGCTGGTCTCGAACCCGCGGGCTCAGGCAACCCACTCACCTCAGCCTCCCAAAGGTGCGGGATTACAGGCTGAGCCACCGAGCCCAGCTAATTACCTGTTTTTAAAAAATGTTTTAAAGACACATTTATTTTAGAAGTGAAATACTGGGCTACCTAAATTTCAACATAAAATTTGATTGGTTAGATACAATGCTGCTGTTCATTTTTTACTGATAAAAATTAATATTAATTCAACGAACGTTCATTTGTCAGACCAACAAACAAATATTATATACATTTTATTTCTTATAACCAATTACAATATTTTAGCTATCTTATTAAACAGATTCATTTTTCCATAGAGAATAAATTATAGCATTTCTATAATCTCCAAAATTAATTGTACTCTGGTTCCCATTTCTTAAAGCCACAAAACATTAAGAAAAATTGTATGTAGCCTTCAATAAAATAACATTGATTGGAAAAAATGAAAGTGTACAGAATTGGATATACACTAGAATTTTAGAACTTAGAGTTTTTTTGGGTCTGTACAATAGAATCTGAAAGAGAAAATATAGAAATTCTTATATCCACGCTATAGTTATAAAATTATGTTCAGAAGTTTTAAAAATTATTTAATATCTAAATAATATTCAGATAATCCATTATTTTTTTAAAAATTGTAAAAAGAAAAGCCATCTAAAATAGCCTACCACTTACTCTTCCAGTATCCATCTGAAAGTATTGTTCTTGATAGTCATAAGGGCTGTAAAAAATCTTCTAGTGCCATTTTTTATTATCACAAAGATTAAAAAAAGTAGTTTGTGTAGATTTGATAAACAGGTAGAAGGTAAAAAGCTGTGATGAGGATATATATGTTTGTTGGAGTCATGTAAGAAGCAGACACCAAGGGAGGGTTATAGGTTGAAAAAAATATATTTATTGGAGGAAAAACCTGTGGAAAAAAAGGGGGAGAGAGGCAGAGAAGCTGGATGAGACCAGGAGAGCTATCAGATGGCAATCAAGTTCTGACAGCTGTGAAAAAGAGATTGAAGGAAGGTTAGATTAGTGGATCCTTTTAAAATTATTTTAAAAAGACACCAAAACATCTGTGCTCTGCCATCTTACATTATATTAATTTAAGATGACAGCTTCTTCAACAGACTGAAGAGTTCTAACTAGTTTTGGACCAGCTGATGGCAAGTCCTGGAGCCAATGTTGCTCATTGAGGGGTTCTATAACTTCTAGAAATGGGCCTGCCTTAATCTCCTTTGTTGCATTCAGCCATTGCCTTGGATCAGCCCATGGGAAATGTGGCCTCTGTGTGAATTTGGGGGTGGAGTCAAAGCACAGCAGGTGGGGCCCTTCATTGATGATGCTCCCCCAAATAGAAGTAGTGGCACATCTTCACAGCTGCTGTAAGATACCTTTTGTTGTATCCTGAAAAGGTGTCAAGGTCAGCAAGTCAAACACAAAGTGGCTAAAGTCAAAGCCTAGTCGGAGAATTAGAGTTACATGAAGTAATCCAGTGAGGACGAAGGAGAAGCTGGGAACTCCAAGACTGAACATATGGTGGTTTCTATGGGGACAGCAAGAGGTGGTACAGTATTCAGAAGGAAAGTGTGAAAGAGACATTTTGTTTTGTTATGGTCCTGATTCGAGTTGATATGAGTAAACTTGTTTTACTTTTAGAAAATGGAATTCAGTAGATAGAAATTAAGTGACTTTTGCCACCGTTGGACAGCCTTTAGTGCATCCATTCTAAATGCAATCCAGATCTAACTAACCTACTGAGGAGCGACCCTATTCTAGACATTCTTTCTCTTGCCATCTAGTGGAAACACGTTCTCTTTCCATCCATTTAGCTGTGATTTTGAAGCTGTCAAAAGAGTAGGACAGGAAAGGGGAGCAAAACGTTCACTATTAGTTCAAGGTATACATAAAGCTACCTCTCCCTAAGTAGTAGTAAAACGGATCAGTGTTTCTTCATAGTTATGAAAAGAGTTCTAAGTACCCTTTATTTTACACATGCAATCCAAGCATTCTTTCCCTGTTGAGTTGAAGTTGCTGCCACAACATGAACACCAGGAACTCAGTGTTATGTTTGCAGGTTTAATTATTTTAAAAAGACACCAAAACATCTGTGCTCTGCCATCTTACATTATATTCATTTAAGATGACAGCTTCTTCCACAAAACGCCGTTTTTTCCTGTTTTACTTGCATACCGTGCCCCCATGGTGATTACTGTCGACATTATCTCACACAGGGTGGTCCACAGTCATTTAACACCTTATATCACATTGGGATTTCTAGCTAAGAATCCATTAATTAGGTGGACAGAAGAGAAATGTGTCTGTAAGGGTGGCAAGGAGCCAAGGCATACTCCTCCCAGGTGTTCAGAGAAGTTGCTAGACCCTAATCCATCTTCAGAGAGTGACTAATATGAGTTCAAGAGAGGAAAACACTGACACCATAGAATGCCATTTCAAATGATCATTAAGAATGAGATGGATTGGCTTATTCAGATGAAATTAGTTTAACTAAATCTCCCTGAAGAAATACTAGGCAACAACCTTGGAGTGCTTCCAACGTGGGGCTGATACAGCTTCCTGGAGAGTCCAGTAAATGTTTTGAGAGATCTCATATCAGGGTCATTTTCTTACATCTCAGAATGTAATCGCGACTGGCGTTCATCTGGAGAAAATTAGAGGGTCTTTTATGTCTAGGAAATGAAATTTTTTGAACAAGAAATATTTTCACTTGCATGTTTCTCTTTACTGGTGTCTTGTATAAATCTCAAGTTGTATGACTTTTTTTTTTTTAAACCATTCATGCCTGTGATGTTTCAAATCGATTTTGGAAGATCAGGAAAACAAAATTTGGTTCATAATGATTCAATTTCTGTAAAGGTTTCTTTTTGAAGACTTTTCTCTCCAAAATAAGGTTTGGCCATGGCATTGGTTAATTTGAACAAAAGGTGATGATAGCCATGAAAGAGAGCAAGAAATGTCCAATTAGAACATCTTCTGAAATGGCTGGGTGTAGTGGCGCACATACTTGTAATCCCAACACTTCGGAGGCTGAGGCAGAAGGATTGCTTGAGCCTAGGAGTTTGAGGCTGTGGTGAGCTGTGATCATGCCAATGCCCTCATGTCGTGGTGACAGAGGAAGACTCTGATCAAAAGTAAATTAATTAATTAATTAATCTGAAATGGCCTGCAAAACTAAAATTTTGAGATAGTGTAGATTTGGGTATCATGTAAATACATTTTAAACCATAAACCTTACTTAAACCAGCTTTACAAAATCAAATTGAGTTGCATAAAAGTTTCAGCTTTAGGGAACATTAAGTGCAGGCACTGCAATTGCAGAACATGCACAGAGACATTGTTAAGGGACAAGGTATAAAAATGCTTTGGTTTTGAGGAATAAATACTTTGGTTTTGCTCGTTGCCTTACATTTAAGATATGAAGTAGCATGTTATTTAAATTTGACTGTGAGCAGACATTTATTCTTAAATGTTGTAAATGAATCAAATGCTAGGAAAAAAATGCTATGCTTGGAGAAATGCCTAGTCCTAAAGTTCACTTTATTTGTTGATTGTGCAGTTTTTGAAACAGGGATGTGTGTTATTTTCAAGGGGACTTGTATGATTGTCAGTCTCCTTTCTTTTTTTAATTTTAAGCTTCATTATTGGTGCTTAGTTACCAAAATAAAAATTCAAAAGAGTTAGCAATTGCTTGCCGAATCCCATGTGTTTTCCAGGTATTTAAAAATAAAACTTACCAAATTTTTATGGCTCACCATTTTCAGAATTCACAAACTATATTTGGAGGCATATTTTTTTTTTTATAAATGAAGAAGTAATACCAAAAAGTCATGATATTTATAAATAAGACTTATGATTTCTTCTCCTATTTAAAGTGCAGTATTTGGAAAAGAAATTATATTAGTGTTTTAAAATATCTCTGCTCATTCTTTTTAAAAAGGAGTTTCTATTTTTATGTTGCTGATTTTATTTTAAAACTGCATAACCTCATATCATCTTTTTAAAAAATCCTAGTTGAAGAGATGCCTTTAATTAAATTGTGTTTGGCTAATAAAACATTTTGAAATCAAAGTATGCTAAGAGGTGTTCCTTGGATATTTTTGGAACCTATGGAACCAATAATTTTTCTAAAGATTATAGAGAGCTCTCGGGATCAATAAGATGAAATTCAAGGTTAAGATAAATAAGAATTGTGTTTTGGGGTAAACACACAAAGGTTATTTTATACTTTGTCATATATTAATTAATTTAACAGATATCTGTTGAACTCTCACTAGATTTCAGGCACAGTAGGCACATATTTTCTCTATAATGAAACTAAGAGAACATGTCTTCATTGATAACAGTATAGATGATTGAATGATATGACAAATATATAATAAATCATAAAGATTTCTGATTTCTTCATGGCTGTGACATTAAGATAAATTTTTTTCCATAAATATTCAAGAATTGAATTGTTTTTAATGTAAGATTATTGCTTGATTTGCTGACATTTAAGAATAACATTTATTATTTATTATTTTCCTGAATTCTTATTCCATTTTATTATGTAATATATACCATTTATACTGGCATACTATTAGTTTTACCAAGTAATAATAGAAAAAAAAAGAGCATAACTTGGGTTACCCATTGTGATATGGGATACATTTGAATTTTCTGGTTATAGCTGAGTAGGACTCAAGGACTCTCCAACCATAGTCTTTGAAGTTATTTCTAATCTTTTCTTTTCTTTCTTTTTTTTTTTGAGGTGGAGTCTCACTCTGTCACCCAGACTGGAGAGCCACTGCACGCTCTCTGCCATCCCAGCATAGACCTGCTGGGCTCCAACGATCCTTCCACCTCAACCTTCCACGTAGCTGGAACTACAGGTGTACGCTACCATACCCAGCTAACTTTTTAAATTTATTGTAGAGAGGAGGTCTGGCTGAGTTGCCCAGGCTGGTCTCCAACCCACGGGCTCAGACAATCCACTCATCTTGGTCTCCCAAAGTGCTAGGATGACAGGCTGAGCCACCAAGTCCAGCCATTTCTAATTTTAAATACTGCACATGATTGCAAGTATTACTAATATCAATCTGCTTTGCTTTACTTAAAGATGCACCTCTGAAAATTACATTTTGGTCTTTCATCAAGATGGTAACAGAACCGGTGGGAGCATGAAAGTTTCTGCAAGGGAGAGTGTCCATAAAGACAGTCTGCCTGAGTGGGTGAGTGCAGCTGGGTGAGTGAAAGTCTGTCTTGGGGAAGACTGGGATCAAGCACCTGGAACTCCTCTCCGGAAGCGGTTGCAACCTACCAGTACCCTGAGATTGGAGCCCCCGGTGTGCAGAATTGTCACCCATCCTTAGGAGTTTCTTGGGAGGAGGCAGTGGAGGTCAGCTGCTTCTCAGCACCTGACACCTGGCTGATGCCATTGTTTGGCGGCCAGCCAGGCACTAGTAGTGGAAACCAGGGAGAGGGCACCACAAGGAAATCTGGAGCTAAGCCCTGCCAGCAGTGAGGAGACACCGATTGCCTTATTTTCCCTGTCCTGGGACTGGGTAGAGACCAGGTTTGTTCAGTCTCCAGCCTGAGACCCAGAGGCCATCTCCACACCCTTCTGGGATGACCACTGCTGACCCAGAGGAGCTTCAGGAGCGGACACAGAGAAACAGACACCCAACCCCCACACCGGACCAGGCACAGACACATATGATCTGAGTGGGGGATTTGGCGGCAGCAGCAGCAGGTAAATTGGGTGAGTTGGGATCGGATTCACCCCCTCCCACAGCAGTCCATGGGGCATCTGATTCATGCAAAGAGTGACCCTATCAGCCTGCACTGAGAGCGGAGAAGGAGCTAGAGACGGGAGCCCAGTCCCTACCACAGCGGCAGCTAGAAGTGGCAGGGTTGCTTGGGAAAGAAACCTGAAGTTCCAGAAACAGCACAGAAGGAACTTTTTTTTCCTCTCTATTTTTGTTTATGATTTAGTATTTGCTATGTTTTTTAATTTTTTTATTTTTTGGTGTTTTTTAGTTTTTCTGTGTATGGTTATTTTTGAGGGTAAGAGCATCATTAGGGTTTTTTTGTTCGTATGTTTGGGTGTTTTTTGTTTTTTTGAGGGTTTTTTTTTTTGTCTCTTTGTTTATTCATCAGTTGGTGTGACTGTCTGTTTTCTCTCTTCTCTCTCTTCATCTTCCTTTCATCTCCCTTCTTCATTTTTTGGTTGTTTTCCTTTTGCTTACCTCATTTTGTTTGCAGAGGGCATGCATACACCCTCACCACATGGAAAGATTGTCAGTTGGTAGGAAGTGGGTTCCAGGGGGCCCACATAACTGTCAGCAGATATTGTGATCTACAGATAGCTTTTGAATCACAGCTCCCCCATCACACCTTAATCAAACCTCGAAACTGTAAAAAGCACAGCCCTCCCCCATCCCCAGTCCAGCCTCAAAATTGAACAAATCCAGAGGATCTATGTAAGGAAAAATAGGGGATTGAGCAAACAGAAGTGAAAGCTATCCCCCCTATCATTGAGCAATAGAATTAAAGAAGGAGGGAAAATGAGGGAAGAAGCCCATCACAAATGAAGAAGAATCAGAGGAAGAACACAGGTCCCATACAGACCTCTGGGAAGACGACAAATGAGAATATAGACTTTGGAACTCAGACAATGAAGAACTTCCAGAATGACTGGTCTCAAACCACAAATTCAGACATCAAGATATAAATAACATGAATAGAAATGAGGAACAATAAGAGGAAAGAATGAAGGAGTTGATAACTGAGATGATGACAATAAAGAAAACAGTAAACAAAATAAATAAAAACTGGCAAGCATGAAAAGCAGAATTAACCAAGCAGAAGAAAGACTCTCAGAGCTTGAGGACCAAAATATGGAATTAATTCACACTGTTAGAAACACAGAGAAGAAGCATAAAAAGATGGAACAAAGCCTCCAAGAGATGTGTGATTATATCAAGAAGCCAAACCTATGATTAATTGGCATTCCTGAGGTAGATAGAGCAACAGAAACTACCTGAAATAAACATTCCATGAAATTATCCTAGAAAACTTTCCTCATCTCATCAGAGACGTGATATTCAGAGAACTCCTGCAAGACATCAAGTGAGAAGACCAACTCCTAGACACATAGTAACTCACCTACCCAAAGTAGGTATAAAAGAAAAAAAAAGAACAAAGTTGAAGAACTGACATAAACACACTTCCATACATACTACAAAGCTACAGTAATCAAGACAGCATAGTATTCATGAAGATTAAAAATAGAAAAAAAAATTGGCAATGTAAGATAATAGCGCCTAGAAATAGACACACATAAATATAGCCAACTGATCTTTGACAAAGGAGATAAACAGTACAGTAGAGAAAAGCTAGTCTTTCAACTAATGTTGGAACATTAGGACATCCATCTGCAAACAATGAATCTAGACATACAATTTTCACAAAAATTAACTCTAGCTGTATTTTAGATCTAAATATAAAACATAAAGCTATAGAACCCCTAGAAGATAATGTAGAAGAAGTTTAGGTGACCTTGAGGCTAGTGATGAATTTTTGTTTCAGCACCAAAGGAATGATGCATAAAAAAGAATAATTGATAAACTGAACTTCATTAAAACTGAAAATTTTTGCTCTGTAAAAAATGCTGTCAAGAAGAAAAAAAAGACAAGCCGCAGATTGAGAGAATATAGTTGCAAAAGACATATTTGAAAAGGAACTGCCATCCAAATTTATACAACAAATTCTCAAAACTCAACAGTATGAAAACAAACAATCCAATTTAAAAAATGAATCAAAGACCTTAACCAACATCTCACCAAAGAAGATATACAGACAGCAATAAGCATGTGAAAAGATGTTCCACGTCATATGACATTAAAGCAATGCGAATTAAAACATCAATGATATAACACTACACACTATTAAAATGGCCCAAACCAGGCACAATGAGAACACCAAATGTTGATGAGGATGTGGAGCAAAGGAAACTCTTACTAATTGCTGGTGGGAATGCAAAATGATGCAACCACTTTGGAAAACAGTTTGGCAGTTTCTCATAAAACTAAACATAATCTTTTTATACAATCCAGTAATCATGTTCCTAGCATTTACTTGAAGGGTAGAGGGGAAACGTGTCCACACAAAAACCTGCATAAATGTTTATAGCATCTTTATTTAAATGTATTTATACATATTTATAAATTTATAAATAAATACATATTTATAATTACTAAAAGTTAGGGGCAACCAAGATGCCCTTCAGGAGATGAATGAATAAATAATCTGGAATATGTACAGACAATGGAATATCATTCAAATCTAAAAAGAAATGAGCTGCAACACCATGAAAAAACATGGAGGAACCATACACGCATATTACTCAGTGAAAGAAGTCAATCAGAAAAGGCTATGTACTATATGACTACAAGAAGTATGACTTCTGGAAAAGGCAAAACCTTGGAGTCATTGAAAAGATCAGTGGTTCCCAGGAATTAGGGGGTGGATATGAAGAGCACAGGAGATATTTAGAACACTAAAACTACTCTGTATGATGCTGCGTATAATGGTGGATGCATGTTGGGTGTAATGCATATGTTGTATAATATATAATAGATTTGAACATCCAACACCAAGAGTGAGCCTTAATATAAGCTATGGAATCTGGGTGACAATGTTGTGTCAATGTGGATTAATCCATCTCAACAATGTGCCACTTTGGTGGGAGATGTTGATAATGGTAGAGACCATGCATGTGGGAGGGCAGGGAATATATGGGCAATCTCTAAATCTTCTGCTCTATTTTGTGTTGAACTAAAACTACTCTAAGAAATACAGACTGTTAGAGAAAATAAAGACCTTCTGATGAATTTGCCATGAAATTCCTACCAGAGTGGCTTTAAAAAATATATATATGTATATGTAAAATACAATTAAAATTATATTTTCTCTGAAAATCAGCCCAGGAAAATACATTTAAAAGAACAATTTACACTTGGATTATATGAATGGTTATACAAACAGAATGTCATTTCGCCATCCAGATTTGTTTCATTGTAAGTGAACCATTTACTAGAAGTAGACTCTAGAAGACAAGTTTGAAATCTGTTACTTATCTCTGACTGGAATGCAGTCTTTCATCATAGATGTTTAAAATCCTAATGCATACAATACTCATTATTACTGTTCCTTTCTTCAGGGTTAGCCCTTATTTAATGGAGTGGATTATTTTATTATAATAGAAATATCAATGCTTTATTTCTATTCTCCATTCAGCTTCATTCTCTGCACCTTTGCGCTTGCACTGCTTTTTTGTTTAGTTTGCTGTTGTTTAAATATAATCAAGGTAGGAACTATAATTAGAAGAAAATATCTAAATAGTTTATGACCATTTCTCTTGGTGGTACTTTGTGTCTTTTTGTTTATCTTTATCTCACATTTTCCTCTTTAAGTATTCTTAGACTCCACCTATAGAATATTGCTAAGCTGTGGGCTTATGTCATTTGCTCTCAAATCTACATTTCCTATGTAGCTATGCCTTTTATTTTTTCTATCAGCATACATCCAGTTGTCTTATAAGACCTAAATTTAGATATCTCAAAACCCTTTTAATTTCTGTATGGCCAAAACTAAACTCATTACCTTACCCATGATCAAATCTTTGGGTTTTTTTTCAGTAATTCCCATTTGGATTTGCAGCCCAAGCACAATCTCTAGTCATAAAACCAAACTACTGAAAATCATTTAGCTTAGTAAGGATGTCAGTTTCTAAGTCTTCTGCCGTAAATAATAACCCCCCTAGTCTTAATAGCTTAGTTCAATACAATTTATTTCTCATTCTCATCACAGTCAAAAGTAGGCATTTCTTTAGGTGGCTTTCCTGGAAGAATTGACTCAGAAATGCATAGTCCTGCCACATTTTATTACCAATTTTAATGTCTGGATTCCAATGACTGTAAGCATCTTTTCCGTCTAGTAGTCAACAGAGGTATAAAGAATAGAGATTTGTCTGTCAGAGGCTTTTATGCACCAAACCCAGAAGAGCATACATCTTTTTTGCCATAATCTTATTGACCATATCTCTATGGCTATACATACCTGCATGGTAGTTGAAAAATTTAGGCTATCTGTGGGTCCAGAAGGGAAAAGGGAATGTGTTTTGGTTAATACATAGAAATATGTACTTCATCATCATAGGTTCTTCTTCAAGATCTTCTCAGCTCATTTTCAAATATCATTGCCATATATATATATAGTGTGTGTGTGTATATATATATATATGATGAGAATGCGAAATAAATCGTGTATATATATATATATATGTATATATATAATGTAGGGTACAATTCAGGGTTAGCTACATATGTGGTCATCGTACAGGTAAAGTGCGAGTACCCTTATTGATGTTACGTCCCCTATGGCAGTGTGCCACTACAGCTGATCCCTTTCTTATAGTATTATGATAAATGTCCAGGGTCCACTTATGAATGAGTACATGTGGTACTCAGATCTTTGTTTCTGTGAAAAAATCACTAAGTATTATAATTCTAAACCCATCCAAGTTGCTGTGAAGTTCATAATTTTGTTTTTCTTCATGGTTGCATAATAGTCCGTTGTGTAAATCTACCACGATTTCTTTATCCAGTCCACTTTCAAGGGGTAACACAGTCGGTTCCATGTTTTTGCTTGTGAATAGTGCTGCAATAAACGTGTGTGCAGGTATCTTTTTTATGGTGATTTGAGTTCCTCCAGATATATTCCCAGAAGGGGGATTACTGGGTCGTATGGAAGGTCGATTTTTAGATCTTTTAGAAATCGCCACACTGTTTTCCACAGAGGCTGTACTGGTTTACACTCCACTAACAGTGTAGAAGTGTTCCCTTTTTGCTACATTCTCTCCAGCATCTGTTGTTTTCTGAGTTATTGATGATGGCCATCCTGATTGGAGTTAGGTGGTATCTCAGTGTGGTTTTAATTTGCATTTCTTTGATAATGAGTGAGGCTGATCATTTTTTCATATATCTGTTGGCTGCTCATATGTCTTCTATTTTAATCTATGTTCCTCTCTCACTCACTCGCTCTTGATTTCTCTCTCCTGAACAACGTTAATGGGCTTGTAATTGGTTTATAATAGAATCACAATGTCAAAGTGTTAAGCTTCTTTTAAGGAATAAAGATGACCTGTGTAACACTTCTGGACTGTAACAGCATTTACAGATTGTAGCTGTTTATTATGGTCATTGTCACCATCATCTTCCTCATCATTTGTTTCTCATGTAGACCAAGGGATGCTGAAAGACAGTGTGCCTTTTCTTCATCTTTGTATCAACAATACTTGTTTTTATAAGATTGAAAGATTCTTTTGAGAAGGGACACAACACAATGATAGAATAAAAGGCAAAACTGTTATTTACAGCTTCATGCAAGAGAAAGCATCCATGCATAGCCACATAAAGGTCTGTGCCTAGGGACCGGGTAACAACAAGCTGGTCTTAGGGCACAGCTTATGTATATAGCAAAAGGGATGGGGCTGGCGAGGCTTCAAGTGCTCCTTCTGGATTGACTAATTTGACTAATTGTGTAGATGCTATGAGAAATGAGTTCTAATTTTCTGGTACCAGGCCTGGGGTGATTAAGGCAGGTGTATAGCAGTCTTGAGTGTGAGAGATTGATAAGGGAAGTAAGTAGCAGGTATGAACTTAATCAGCTTCTCGAAACAAAAATGGCACACTTCTAGTATGGGCCTCAAAACTGGTCAAGACAGTCTTTAAAAAACAGAAATAAACTATGTTTTAATACCTTACAGACTACATGGTAAAAATAAGTACCTGTTTTGTTTTAAATAAATAAAATTAATATCCTGGAAACAATATCCAACATTATTTGTTGGGTCTTATACTTAATAGTAATATGTCTGACTTTGGCTATTCTGATTTGAATGATGAATTTGAGGTCTAACCATAACTATTGCAATACTTTTTATTTCACATCTAATAGAAGATACAGATATATTACATTGATGAGTTTAATTTTCAGTAATCTGTAAAAACTCCAGAAGATTTTGAACTTATGAATTTTCAGTCCTGACCATAAATGGGTTCATTTCCTTCTTATCAGGTCAGGAAACGTCTCCAGGTTCTCACCCCCACCATTTGATGAAGGAAACATCATGTGCAAAGCTGTCCTTTCTATTAGTAACATTCATTTTATATATTACCAGTCCAAAAATATCCATACTAAGCCTCATTTTAGCACACATTTTCATTAGCAGTGGAAACTATAGTCACTTTCTGATCTCAACATCTGTGAAAGATAATCGACATTCAAGAAGAAAACTAAGAGTTTTTTTAATTTTTTTTCCCCCCTTTGGTGAATCATGCATCCGTGTTTTGATTATTTTTCATTCTTAATCATTTGGGATGGCTCACACAATTCCATCTGCAATCCAGAGTTGGCATAGAGCCCTCCTTGGAATCGATATGTATTCCTATTATGTCTTCTTCATCTTGAGAGAAGAGAGACGAGAAAACCATTTTCATCTTTTCTAATGCCAGACACCTGCTCCAATTATCTGGCTTGGTTCATACAATTCAGTCATTTCCAGGATTATTATAAAACTTACACGGGGAACAATTCTGGCAAAAGACATGCTTTCATCTGAAGTGCTTGCTTCCGGTTTCACCTCTGTATCATTCACTCTCCCGTTGCTGCCAGCCTTTTCCTCTGATTTTCATCCAAATTTTTTCCTGCTAATTTTCACCACTGAGTTACCTACTATGATATTTTAAAGGAATTCTCTAAAGATCTCCTTGGTTCACATTTGATATGCAATCTGTTCTAGTGCATGATGAAATTAAACTGGAGACATTTGGGGTTAAATTATGTCCAGGAAAACCTAGTAACTTTAAAAATATGACAGCAAAGGTAGCAATAATTTTTACTGTATCAACATGGTCCCTTTAAGTAGACCTCTTCCACATACATCAATTTAATTGACTTCCACAAAACCTTGGGAATAAAGTAGGTCACTTACAATCATTCCCATTTCATAGGTCAGAACTGAGATGGCGAGTGATTAGAAAAGCTGCCAAAAGATCATAGTGCTTTTTTCTATGAGTTGTCATCACAAAATCATGCATAATTTTTCAATATCTTTTAAAAATCTGAAATAACTGTGAAAAACAACTTTTTAAAAATAGTGTAATACATTTCAATACATGTGAGAAGAATTAGCCTGGAATAGCCATGATTCAAATTTATTTGTAACATCCTTACCCTCCTTCTCCCAAAAATACAACAAACACCAAAATTATTGTAAGTCGTTTGCCTAGTATCTTTGATTTGTTGCAAATAAATCTAGGTCCTTCAATTTACAAAAAAAATTACAGAATACAGTTCTATGTAAAAATTCCCACTCAAGTAAATTCCACTCTTTTATGCTTCTTTGAACTTTATAAAACAGAATATCTACTGTAAAGAGATGATAACATAATACTATTTGTCACTCATATTTTCTGTCAACGAATGTAATTGTTAATACATTTTACTTCCATGTTATTTTTGCTACTATAATTTATTTATATAATTGACATAATATTCTTTTTGAACAAACCTGTCCTCTGTATAATTATAGTCACACAAAATCAAGCATTTTTAAATGTATCATTTAATAAGATCTCAAGAATTTTAAGAATGAATATCAAGAGCACAAAATTACTTGATGAAAACTTGAAAGATGAACAACCTCCCATTGTGAAGCTGGACTGGATTTAAAAAATGTGGTACATATACACAATGGAATATTATGCAGCCATAAAGAAGGACAAATATATGGACTTCGCAGCAACTTGGATGGATTTGGAGTCGATCATACTCAGTGATCTATCACAGAAACAAAGAACAGAGTACCATATGTTCTCACTCATATGCAGACCTTGAACAATTATAATACTATAAGAAAGTGATTGGCAGTAATGGGAAACTGTCAGGGGAGGCGGCTGGGATTGGCAGTTGAGGGAAACTGCTAGGGGAGGAAGGGGCATACCTCATCAACAAGAGTACATGCATAATCAATATTTGTATACCTAACCCTGAATTGTACCTCACATCTTTATAATGAAAATAAATAAATAAATAAAAATCATCATAAGTGGTTCACAAAAAAAAAAAAAAAAAAAGAAAAGAGAGCGAGATGAACAACCTTAGCCAATTTTTCAGCAAATGTTTTTGGTCATTTTAAGTTGGCATTGTTTATTGTGCACATTTATTCCCCAGTTATTGTTGGGTGCCTACCATGCGACCATTCTTGCTTAGGCTCTCAGTTCTTAGTTCTCCAAGCACCCACTCTAACAAATAGTTATAGACACTAATGGATCGGTAAGTATTTGTGCCAATAACCTCCAAAGAAAATCCAATACTCTTAAGAACTTTATGAAATAGTTTATCTCAAACTTTGTTTTCACCAGTGAATATAAAGGACTATCAAGAGTTTGTAGAAACATGACTACTTGGTGTCCTTATGATTGCTATAATTTTCATTGAAAGCTTTGTCCACTTCACTGAATACTAAATTTTGGCACAGGATAATTTCCTTCCAAATGGCATGCTACTTTAGTGTGAAAAATCTCCCTCCTTCAACTTATTACATTTCAGTCTGTGATTAAAAAAACAGAAGACAATTAAAAATCTTATACGAGATGATCTTTCTTCTTTTGAGGATGCTTTATGAGTTTGCTGAGTCTGCCATAGCAAAGTGCCACCGATGGTGGCTTAAACAACAGAAATTGATTTTTTTCACAAGTCTGGAAACTAAAATTCAATATCAAGGTGTCAGCAGGCTTGGTTTCTTTTTTTCTCTTATAAAGACACCAGTCATATTGGACTAGGACCCACTTTAATGACCTCATTTTAATTTTTGCCCTTTGAAAAGCCTTATATTCAAATATAGTCACATTCCGAGGTACTGCTGGGGATTAAAGCTCTAAAAAGTGAATTTTGATTGAAAACAATTCAGCCCATAACAGATGCCAACACCTACCAATCAATATATAGACCAGGAATCCCTTCAGGGAATTTCTCAAAGCATCATCATGTCTTTTCGTAACTAAGAAACTCACTTATTCTTTGGTAGTCCATTTGTAAGCCTTAAACATCATCCTTATGGGATTCTACTTATCAAGGCGATCCTATTATACATTGATTGGACAGTAGTACAGAATTATTTCATGAGTATGTTTCCATCCTGCACTGCATATTATGCAAGTCAGTAGAGTTCCCAAGTACATTTAAAAATAAAAGTCCTGGATATTTAGAAAAGTCTGTGTCTCTTTAGATCTGAATACTTTCACCTCTTTTTTCTTGGGAAATTGATTATCTCTAATTTCCTTAGCAGAATCAAAATAATATATAGGTATTTTGAACTTCCTGAACACTAAAAACGTGTGTGTGTTTGTGCATTTTTGGTCTAAGATTTTTTTTTTCCCCTGTGTAAAAAGTTAGTTCCTCTGCCTTTCATTCTCTTTGGTCTCCTTATAATGGCATAGCTTTGCTTCTTAACCACTCCTTTTGAAAGAGTAACAATTTTCTGCCTATGTTTAGACATTTACAATTTTCTAAATGAGTTTTCTAACCTTAAAGTAGTTCATGAAGAACTCTTTTTATTTTAAGAAGAAAAACTTTGCACTCTCCTGTATATTCCATTCTTCTTAACGTGGTTTATAGGTAAACACACAGTTTTTGCAAACTAAGTAATTATTCATACACCCAATATTACTTCCCATAAGTTCGAACATGAAAATATTTATATCTTATCTTTTGAAATAAGTGAAAACTTCCTTTGATCTTTTATTTCTCTTGTCATAGTTTAACCTGCTGAGATAGCTATTTCAAGTCCTTTTATTTGTATTTTGGATTCTAAATTTCTAAAAATTTACTCCTAACACTGAGCAAAGATGTTGAGACTATTTAATCATTCTCTTTGTTAAGCAAAATAAAGTCAAACAAAGGTGAAGACAAGGAACTTTTCAGCACACTAATGGTGGCATTTTGTTTAATTTGTTTACTGCTTGGTTGGTTTGTATTTCACCATCATACTATTTTTATATTAGTAAACCAAAACAGATATAAATGTATAAGATAGGCACCAAACTAGACTTTACATAGATTATTTTCTGATAAATCTCCCAACACAAATAATATTAGTAGGAGTTAGATCCAAATTATACTTCCCTAAAGCACCTAGATTACATAGTGAAAATTGCTATAATAATTTTAGATTGCCACCTCATATTTTTTATCAGACGGATGAGTTCTCATCAATGAATTTGTCCTAAACAGCTTTCTGCAATGTAAAGGTCTGAGTTCACAATGTGTTTCCTGCAATCTTGCCTCTTTGACAGATACTAAGGCTTATAGAGATGCTCCTAAGAAAGAAATCCTTACAGATTATTTTTTTTCTACAACTATTAATTGACATCTTTGGGCATCTCTTGATTCTGGATGAGTTATTGGCATTCTTGAATTTCCATAATAATTTTTCACATTTCTATAAATGTTATGAAAAATTATATTAGAAGTAACACATTTTTCATTAGTTCCTCCAATTAGGTAATTTCTGGTGTGCACTACATTGACCTCAAACGTCTCTTGTCATAGACTTACTTTGTTGAACTTCCTGATATAGAGATGCTGGCTTTAGAGGTAGCTAAGTGACAGATGAGGACAGATTCCAGCAAGCTCCCCTTGTGAGATGCTATTGTACAGAATTCTCACTAATCGGGGCAATAAAATCAAGGCAATGACATTTGTATAGCAATTTAAATTTGGCAACAACTATGGTTTTGCCATTATTTCCTCTCACAGTGGAAGAAAACGCAGTCTAGTTCATTGAAATGGCCTATTTAACGACTCTATAGATCATAGGAAGGTGCTGAGATTTAAGAAAATGTCTTCTGGCTATTTTTAGCCAGAGGACTGAAGCAACTGTGGGAGAGGTAGAAGCATAGTTAATGTTATTAACGAAGAATTATTGTCTACCCCTCTGTCTTGGAAATTCAATCTCAAAAACATTACCAACAGTAACAATAACAAGACCCTCACATGTTTATAGTAAGCTGTGTTCTTAACCTCACTCTCATGAAAGAACTAAACTGATGACATGAGAAGGAACCTAGGCCAGTTTTCACAAGTAGTAGCTTCCTGGTCAAGGTTGAAAGGTGATATTCCAAGGACGGTATTAAATTACTAGTATGGCTCAGTGCACTGTTCAACTTTCTATTCATTGTCAGATGAAATTGGTAGAGTGTCAAAAACCGTCAAAACCCTAACACAACAATTTCTCCCTGGAGAAACATACTGTAACTATTACAAGGCACTTTTAAAGTTTATTGATTTGGAGATAGGAATCACAGCTAGATGGGAAAGATGACAGAGATGAAGTGCATTTCTCAGACAAGCATAATAAACATGCTCCCAAGTTGAGGATCATATAAATATGAAAACAGAGCATCAGTTAATTGTCATCTATTCTGCTTTCACAGCTGTATTTGTGCCAGATTATAAACATCCAAAAGACACAGATATCTCAAGATGCGGGTAGCAATATAATATTTGCTTTATTGCTGATAGGAAAATTAGGATAATAGTTTTAAAAACGCCAGGGACTCTGGATGTAGATATAAACATCATGGGAGAGTTTCAGAACTGTGTGCACTACCATATCAGCAGAAGAATTCAGAAAGTTGACTCGAAAATTTCCTATATTTTGGTTGTCTCTAGAAAATTTCCTATTTTTGTTTTGTCTCTATTTTGTATCCTCCTTTAGTGTAGGACCTCTGTGATGTATTTTTAGCTGTCAAATTGGTATTTGCCCTTGTAGTATTATTAAGCATAACTATGCTTGCCTACAGGACTTTATGAAATGCCAATAGGGATAAAGTATGTTTTAAGATAATCTTTAGTTAAGAATATTCTAATCATTTTCATTCACTTGAAATAGTGTTATTTCAAAGTTATTTGATCAAACTTGAACCCTATAATAAGATTGGCAAATTAAACAATGACTTAAAAGCTATATTAGCAGATGCAAAACTATTTTCTAATTAAAGAATGCCCACAATACATTTTTCTTTAGGTTTTAATATTAAAATGCCATTTCTTTTCTAATAAGACTATAAAGATCATATGTATATCCTGATACTGATATAATGATAATAATATAATCTGTTTCATTATTTTCCATATTTCTAAGGTCAAAAAACTATGTTATATAACTCTCAGATATGAAAAAAGACCATATCTACTAAATTAGGGTAAATATTTTTTGAGTCTTCAATAACATTTGAATTTTGTGAATATGTCCAAGGTTTGCTAAGTCATAATAAAAAACAGAATACGTAGCTCTTGTAGGGTTTTCAAAGGGTTCTTGTAACCCTAGCACATTAATGACTAACACATTGGACATTGGAGGTTTTTCTTTCTAATTCAGACACAAATAGATGATGTTCAACATCACCCCTTTTATCTATGTTGTTCTAAACGTTACAGTTAATATTTAAAGGCATAAACTAAAAAAAGACAACCAGATGATAAAGATACATTAATATTTATAGAATTTTACATGGTATTTAAATGTTAAATGACTACATTTGTAAAGAAAATTTAGCGTGATAGATAGGTATATGAAAAAACATGAAAATCAATAATTTTATATGCTGCAAAGATTAGTTAGAAATAAATGAGAAACCCTTTCATTCACAATTGCAAACATAGTCATAAAATAATCAGAATGCTATAAAAGAAAAGCATGGGTCATATATAAAGAAAAAATTATCAAATATCAAGAATTAAAAAGTGAAAAAAATAGATATTTGGTATATCATAGAAAACAAATGCGAACACTTGTAAATTATTTAAAAATAATGTAACTCTAAGCTGAATAATATTTTTAAAATTTTATTTTAGAAATTTGAAAAAAGATCTTAAATTCTTCTAAAAAAAGTCAAATAGATGAAAACAAAGTGAAAGAGCCATAATCCCCATAACAATATAAAGATTCAATAAGAAGATAATAATTTATAATTCAAGATTAATAGTATTAGTACATAAAATTAAGTAGCCATCAGGATTAATTGGGAAACGGAAAATGGTTTAGTGGATGATGTTGGCATTATTCATTAGCAATTTTAAAACATATTTTACAAAGGTGTTTGAAAAGAAGACCACTGCACACAGATAAACAGAATTCCTATATATTATCATGAAATAATTTGTAAAATGTATAAAAATTGTAAAATACACCCAATTCTGACAACAAAATTATATAAAGTACTTAAGGATAAATCTAGCAAAAGTGTGTGAGATTTATAAGATTAAATAAAAAAAAACTTTACCAAAGGCCTTGAAAGATCAAAAAGATGAGGAGACATGTCAAAACTCTGAATAAAAAGACTAAAAATTCTAAAGATTCCAGTTTACCTGAAAAAAATGGATATACTCAATGGAATTCTGAATAATTCCACAACAGGAATGTGTCTAAATTAATTATATTTGAAAGAGAAAATAAAGATAAATATTCAAAATATTTGTTCAAAATAAAATAAAATAAAATAAATGAGTTAGATATCTTTTCCAAGAATTAAATATTATTGTGAGAGAGAGGCAGAGCATGATGGTTAAACAGAAACCTCCAGTGGTTATTCCTTAACAGGAACACCAAATTGAGCTGTCTACACAAGAAAGCACCTTCCTAAGAATCAAAAACCAGGTGAGCAATCACAAAACCTGCTTTTTACCTAATATCAAAGAAAGAGACACTGAAAAGGATAGAAAAGACAATCTTGCATGGCCCACAACATCCCTTGCTCATTCCCCCACTTGAGAACTGCTCAGAGAGATGATTTTTGTGCTGAAAGAAGGAGGGCAAAGTGAGTAAGGGACTTTGCATTGGAACTCAGTGCTGCCTTGTCATGGCAGAACACAATACAGGGCAGAATTCTGCTGGCACTAACAGAGAAGCCAAACCAGCCCTGGACCAGAGGGGAATTCAGTGGGAGAAACCAAGTCCCAGCTAGGTGACTAAAGTGGCCTTGGTTCCAGAATAAATTTGATTGCTGTCCTTGGGCGAACTTGGTGCCTTACTGGTCTCCAAGACAGTGGAGAGAAAGAACCAGTCCTAGCAGGATTCACCACCTACTGACTAAAGAGCCTCTAGATATTAAATAAACATCAGCAGTAACCAGAGAGTTGTCACCAAAGGCCTTGGGCAAGACCCAGTACCGAGCTGGCTTCAGGTGTGACCCACTGCAGCACCAACTATGGTGGCCATGGGAGTGCTCACATAAACCCTCCCTCCAATTCCTGACATCCTAACATGAAGAAAGGTTTATTTTGATTAGGGGAAAGAAAGTGAAGAGAGTGAGAATCTGACTGGTAATCCAGGGAATTCTCTCTTATCTTACCCAAGTCAATCAAGGTAAGACTCCTAGGAATCTAAAAGACTTGCAGTGTTTTTGAGTTTAGCTTAGTTTAAGTAAACTCAGAGCCCCTTGGCACTGACATGACTGCAATGACCCCAGGCTTAGATCACAGTACTCAATTCTCTCTGAATACATGGAAAGTCTTCTAAAAAAAGATGGGTACAAACAAGCCCTGAAGATCAAAATAATTACCTACCTCTTCAATACCCATATAGCAACAAATGTCCTAAACAGACAAGAACATGCAGGAAAACGTGACTGCACCAAATGAACTAAATAGGACACCAGTGGCAAATCTCAGAATAATGGAGATGTGTGACTTTTCAGACAAAGAATTCAAAAAAGCTATCTTGAGGAAGGTCAGTGAACTTCAAATTAACACAAAGAATTGTGAATCCTATCAGAAAAAATTTTAAGAATAAATTGAAATAACTTTTAAAAAGTCAAACAGAAATTCCAGAGCTAAAAACTTTAATGTACAAATCTAAAAATGCATCAATCTCTCAATAGCAGAATTGATCAAGCAGAAGAAGTAGTGAGCTTGAAGACAGGCTATATGGAAATACAGTTAGTGGAGAAAAATAAAATTTAGGAATGAAGAATGCCTATAGGATCTAGAAAAAAAGCCTCAAAAAGACAAATCTAAGTTATTGGCCTTAAAGAGGATGGGGGGGATATCAGAGCAAAAATTTATTAAAATAAATAACAGAGAATTTTTCAAACCTAAAGTAAGATATGAATAACCATATATAAGAAAGTTATAGAACACCAAGCAGATTCAATCCAAATAAGACTAACTCAAGGCATATAATAATCAAATTGTAAAGGTCAAGGATAAAAAAAATAGATACTAAAAGCAGTAAGAAAAGTAAATAACATATAAAGGAACTCTGATACATCTGGCAGCAGACTTATCAGTAGAAACATTACAGATCAGGGGAGAGTGGGATAACATATTAAAAGTGCAGAAGGAAAAAAAATCCAACCTATAATATTATATCCAGAAAAATTTTGCTTCAGACATGAAGAAGAAATAAGTATTTTCCAAGACAAACAAAAGCTAAGGGATTTTGTCAACATTGGACCTGTCTTTCATAAGAAATGCTAAAAGGAATTCTTCAATCAGAAATAAAGATATGTTAGCAAGCAACAAGATATCATCTGAAAATATAAAACTCACTGGTAAAAGTAAGTACACACACACAAAAATACAAACTATACTAATATAGTAATTGTAGTGTGTAAACCACTCATATTTTTAGGAGGAATAATAAAAGGCAAAACTATCAAAAATTATAACAGTAACTTTTTAGAGATAGGCTGTAGGGGTCCTGCCCCTGCCAGGTCTGGGGTTTCCTGAAGGAGAGACAAATAGGCGAAAGACAAAATAATATACTCGGACACTTGCTTGCTGAACAGATGGCATTCTTTATTAGTTAACAGAAAGCTTTTATACTATTTGTAAAGGGGCAAGACAAAGAAAATTCCTTCATGTACATATCCTTTGAAAGTTACCACCATCAGCCGGGCTCAGTGGCTCAGCCTGTAATCCCACGCCTTTGGGAGGCTGAGGTGAGTGGATTGACCTGCCTGGGCAGCGAGACCTCATCTCTACAATAAATCAAAAAATCAGCCGGGCATGGTAGCAGCATGCCTATAGTTCTGGCTACTTGGAAGGCTGAGGCGGAAGGATCGCCGGAGTCTGGCAGGTCGAGGCTGCGGTGGCCGGGAGCGGCCAGCGGCCATTGCACTCCAGTCTGGGCGACAGAGTGAGACTCCAACTCAAAAAAAAAAAAAAAAAAAAGTTACCACCATCTATCAGTCTTAGAAGAAATGAACAAGCCAAGAACACTATCTACTTTCAGTTAATGAGTCTTGAGATAAGTTTAAAAGGAGTTTTACTTAAACTAAACATAATGCATACAAGGTATACTTTGATTTCTGTTCCACATCACTTGTCTAATTAAAAAGCCTTAAAATCACTAAAACAAAACTATAGATTGTACCTAGTGATAGTAGGAATATGAAGCCCATTAACTTGACCAAACAACAGTGGCTAGCATTTAAAGAATAGCTATGAAAGTGACTTACTATAAAAATACATACACTAATCTTTACTCTGAATAAACATATAAAGTGAACTAAACATAACGAAATAAAACTAACACAACTAAAATTATTATGGTTGCATAATTGCTAATAAGCTTTTAAGTTTACGATAATGGTGATTTGGCTATTTTCCCTTATGCTTGGCAACCTCCTCGAAAATATCTTTGTCTTAAGATAGGCACTTGAGCAATTATTATTTTCTTTGAAGGCACCAATTCTATCATTATGTGAACTTAAACTTATGAACCTAAAACAATCTTCAAAGTAATTATAAAACACTAAACTACAGCATTAAAACTTAATTAATGACTCCAAGTAAAAACCTTGTTAAACATAACCAAAGCCTAATAATTTTTGTCAACCCTCATATATATGTATATTGATTATATAAACTTGTATGATATTACATTTACCAATTACGTTTAATACATGGATAAAACAATTATCATGTCTAGAATAGCACTACCAGCAACTCTTCAAAACAGTCCCAAATTACAGTCCTTGAAGTGCTTCAAGAAAGTTTCCAGGTGCACAGTTCTCCATGTAGCAGGAATTTTCTCTCTGGGCCTTCTATGACCTTCAAAGCTTTGTAATCGCCATTCTTGTCCAGGTGTTTTTGTTACTTTTCTCTTATCCTGCAGTGTTTATTTTTAAAGAAAACTCAAAAGAAGCTTTTAGTGATGTTTCCCAGGCCCCCAAGGTTGCTTTCTGTATTTAGTTAATTTATCATAAAAGTATCTAATTAGTATATTATGAATTCAGTGAAAACCCACTCTATAAACGTTTACTTAAAATTTAGCCTGTAATCCCGCGCCTTTGGGAGGCTGAGGTGAGTGGATTGCCCAAGCCCGCGGGTTCAAGACCCTCCTGGACAGGCAAGACCTTATCTCTACAATAAAATAAAAAAATTAGCCGGATGTGGTAGCGCGCGCCTGTAATTCCGGCTACTTGGAAGGCTGAGGCGGAAGGACCGCTGGAACCCAGTAGGTCGAGCCTGCGGTGGCTGGGAGTGGCCACTGCACTCCAGTCAGGGCGACAGAGTGAGACTCCAACTCAAAAAATAAAAATAAAAATAATAATAACAACACTTACTGTAAATGTTTTAAATTCTCCAATCAGAAGTTATAGAATGACTGAATAGATCTAAAACAATCAACAAAGTTTGGAACTAGAGAAAATATTTGCAAACTAATCAAAGGATTTATAATCTGAATATATAAAGAGCTTGTATAACTCTATAGCATAAAAACCAGTAATCCAATTTTAAAATGGAAAAAATGAAAAATATGCATTTTTCAAAAGAAGATATACAAATGGCCAACAGGCATATAAAAAATGCTCAATATCACTATGCATCAGAGAAATGCAAATCAAAACTACAATAAGATATTATCTCATCCCAGTCAAAATGTCTTTTATCCAAAAGACAAGCAATAATGAATGCTGGTGAAGATGAAGAGAGAGGGCAACATTCATACACTGCTGCAGAGAATGTAAATGAATTCTACAACTATGGAGAATATTATGAATGTTCCTCAAAACACAAGAAATAGAATTATCATATGATCCAACAATCCCATTGCTGGCTATATGTCCAAAAGAAAGGAAATCAGTAAATTATATAGATATCTTCACTCCGAAGTTTATTGTAGCACTGTTCAAAATAGCGAAGATATAGAAGTAACCTAAATATCCATCAAGAGAAAAATGGTACCTATATACAATGCAATATTCTTCAACCATACAAAAGAATGAAATTGTGTTACTTGCAAAACTTGGATGGAACTGAAGGACATTATATTAAATGAAATGAGCCAGGCTCAAAAAGACAAATATCACATGTCCTCACTCACATGGGAACTAAAAGAAAAAAATGTACAATGAAAATGTAGTGTGTATATATATATCTATATCTATATAGATAGAGATAGCCATATATACATACACACACTTTGAAATACCATTCATCCATTCAATAGAAGAAAAGAATGTCTTTTGCAGCAACTTAGATGGAATTGGAGACCATCATCCTAAGTGAAGTAACACAGGGAAAGAAAACCAAATACTGCATGTTCTCAATTATAAATGGAAGCTAATCTAAGGGTCTACAAAGGCATGTAGAATGGTCCAATGGACAATGGACACTCTTAAGGGGTCAGGTGGGATGGGAGCAAGGATAAAAAATCTCCTACCATGTACAATGTGCACTAGTGGGGGTGATGGGTACACTTAAAGCCCAGACTTCTTCACCACTGTACAATGCATCCATGTAACCAGAAACAACCATTTTGTCCCATAAAACTATTGATTTTTTTAAATGTTAAAAATAAATAAGGACAAAATAAAAACTAAACTCATGGGGAAAGAGAATGGAATGATGGTTGCCAGAGTCTGGAAAGAGTAGCAGGGAGACAGGGAAAAAGTGTGGTTGGTTGATGGGTACAAATAAGTAGAATGGATAAGATCTAGTATTCAGGGACACAAAAGGGCAACTATAACTAACAATAATTTATTGTATATTTTAAAATAATAAAATAATGGAACTAGAAAATTCCTAACACAAAAAAAGTGATGAAACTTGAAGATGGTTCATACCTCATTACTCTGATTTGATTATTGTACAATATATGCCTGCATCAAAACATCTGATGTACCCCATAAATATATACAAATGTTATGCACCAATAATAATTAAACATAAAAATAAAAAAGATTATTATGAAATAAAATAAATTGAAACAAGTAATTGCAATAAACAAACAAGGAAACCTGCAAGAGAATCTTACACACTGACTTCTCTATATCTGAAATTTTATTTAACAATAAAATTAGGATTGCAAACCCATAGGAAAACTGTAAGTTACTCAATAAATATTCTACTAGTTATTCAAACCATATAGAAAATTTCAGATGGATTGAAAATTAGCATCAATTTATTTAGAGTTATCTATATGGTTTAGCATACACAGATGTATATTGATTTTAAGGATATATTTATTTTTTAAAGGCATATTTTTTAAGGGTATATTTACCTTTGATCAGTGAAATAGTTAAAAAAATAGTTTGGGGTGAAGACTTTCTAAGTAAATACAACACCAGCAATTACAGAAAAAATAATACATGTATCTACATAAATAATTCTCTATTATGAATGCTATTGTAGTCAACGTTGAAAGATCTTCTACAAATCAATTAAGATTTTTAAAGAGATAAACAGCCTACTCCCAGGATAAAAAATGACATAAGTCAATACATTTATAAAAGTACATATGACCTAACACAATTATTCAGGTAAATTAAAATAAAGCAACACTGAGATGCCAATATTTTTCACTCAGATATTGAAATATTAATCACAAGAAGCAAACATGCTTCTGCATTGCTAACAGTATTCTACTTTCAAACTATCTTTTTATTTAAAAATTTCACAATATTTATTAACTTAATACATATAATTTGTTGGTTCAGGTGCAGTGGCTCAAGTCTGTAATCCCAGCACTTTGGGAAGCTGAGACGAGAGGATTGTCTCAGCTCAGGGGTTCGAGACTAGCCTGGGCAACTTGGTGAGACCTCATCTCTACAATAAATTAGAAAAAAATAAGCTGGGCGTGGTAGCATGTGCCTGTAGTTCTAGCTTCTTGGAAGGCTGAGGTGAAAGGATCACCTGAGCCCTGCAGGTTGAGGTCGAGGCTGCAGTGGCCATGAGCATGCCAGTGCATTCCAGCCTGGGCGACAGAGTGAGACTCCAACTAAAAAAAAAAAAAAGAAAAATGAAAGAAATATGTTGGCTTAGCAATTATTGCTAGGTATCTTACAAAATTTATATTCTATATAAAAAAAGCAAAAAGGTCTTGATAAATGTAAAAATAATTGTTAAAAAAACAACTATTTTTCTATTACCAGTATGGGTTAAACAAATTACAGTGTACGCATACAATTGCAGAAAGTCAAAAAGTGAGGTAGATCTCTATGCGCTAATGTGAAATGAATTACAAAGTATTTTGGTAAGCACAAAACCAAATGACAGAACAATATGTAAGACATGTGTATTTATGGTAAATACAATAAACTTAAAAAACATAACACTGTATGTCTTTTATTTTATAACATGTAGAAAATGTATAGAAAATAATAAACATTAGACTTTTCATTGTGATTGCCTCTGAAAATAGAAGTATTTGAGAAACATTAACAATAGTGGTATTTGAAAAAATGAACATTTAACTCTCTTACCTATTTTTGAGATATAATGCATTTAAATATAAAATGCAATTTTTATAAATAAAATATAGTAGAAATTTGATGAGGAATTGTGACAAAAACATAAAAAGCTACAATAAACTATATGCGCACCAAAACACAGAAAAGAGAACTTTCTAAATTTTAGAAAAAAATTTAAAAATAAAACAACAAAGGAAATATTGATAGATAGTTGAAATAAAATTAAACTAAATTAATAATTTCCAAAATCTGATAATAACAAAAACATAAAAAGCAAAGATTTAGCTAATTGTACTTGAGTTGAATCAATTATTAAAAAAGGTAACTGTCTTTAAAATGTAGAATTTGTACAAAAGAATGAGACAATATTAGGAATCCAACTAGGAAGTAAACAAAAAGAATAAAGACGCATCACATGAGAAATGTGAGTGGCTATAAAGCTAGTCAAATGTAAAATATGCAAATTTATACAATGGAAATTATTTCAGAGAGAGAGAGAGAGGAAGATCTGGATCCATTCACCCTTCCACAAATATCACCAGGAAAGCCAGTGTCAAACAAACAAGCTGAATGTATTGACAGTGTTGCCTGGTAAGAGAAAGAACTAAGACCAGAGTTCCAAATGACATCTTGTAGAGTTTAAAAGTTCTGTTTTGTATTTTGTTGCTTTCCATAGAGATAAGGATAAAGTTGAAACTTTAGTGATTTGGGGAAATAAATTTAGGAAGGAAAAGCAGGACCCAAAACGGGTTAGGGTGAAACAGGCCAGACTTTCAATTGTTGGGCTTTTCAATCCAACAAGGTATGATGCTGATGGATGGATAACTTGTGATGAGATCTTTCTGGAAGGGGTTGGTTAGGAGGTGCTGTGTCAGATACTTTTGATAGTCTATCCTAATCTCTGAGTCCACCTGAGTTTTCAACATCAAATGTTTGCCTTTGTCTATTCCACCTGTAAACTTTCTAGCCTACTAGGACAAACTTCACCAAGGGATGATGGGAGCCCCAGCCTCCAGCCTCCAGGGTACAATTTGGAGCCATTTTCTGCACAGTTTCTTAGTGTTTCATGGAACTATCTCAAGATGTGCTCATCAAGATATGAACACAGCCTCTCGACCATTCCTGGGTTTTATCCTACCCTGCATAACTTCAAGGTCTCTATCTTTATTCTGTTCATTGTACTTCATTATTTTTTCTTGAATAATGTTATCTCCCTATTCTCTCCAGACAAGTTACTTCACTCTAGATCTCAATTTTTGCATTTTTAAAATGCAGATAAATATAATGCTTGTAGCAAAGAGTCATTGTCAGGGTTAAATTAGTTGGAGTAAAATGCACAGATGTGTGCCTAATATTAATAATAACCATTATTTTACTGCCATTATTTTAATTATTATGATTATCATTACTAAAATTTTCTGCATACATCTTGCCTCTAAGAAAAAATTCCCCTTTTCCTCAGTCAAAAATCAGTCTTTACTCACCATTTACCTGTACCTAGACCACTTATGTACCTGACTTGTATCCACATCTTTGAAATAAAACATATCTTTAAAATTTTTCTTTAAAAAAGACACTTAATCTCAAACTAACTTTCATTTTCTCAGTACACTTTTTGAAAAATAATATACAGAATAAAAAAACCCATAGCATTTAATAAGCACATAGCATGATAAATTATCCCAAAATACACATAACTGTGAACATAATACTAAGACCAAGAAACAGAGTATTGCCAACAATCCAGGGATCTTCCTATGCCATCTACAGTAACAACCTCCTTCAAAGGTAAGCACTATTCTCACTTTCTAAAGGAAAGATCAGTTTTGTTTGTGTCGGCTTAAGAATCGTGAGGTTTGGTCATTGCCTTGCTAGATTCTGTTGTGGCCACGTGCTCTTTGAGCTATGGCCATCACCATGCTTCCTAGCTTTGGTCTCCTCCCCCACCTCGGGGAGGTGCATCTTCTCTCTCCCTTCTCTTTCTCTCTCTAATTTACTTTTAAGTAAGCTATATTTTCAAATCTAAAAAAAAAAAAAAATAATAAGGTTTATAAATTCAGAGAGGAGGGCTTTATTTTTTTATAAAGACTTGCAGCCTGCTTGTTGGATATCAGCAGATTGGGAAGCATAGCCTTCAGGAAAGACTGGAAACAAACAATTCCAAGGAACAAAGGATGAGACAGGAAATAATGCTGATTGGATTGCCTAAGTATATATACTTACCAGAGTAGAGGAGGAAGTGTGTATATTCTCAAAGGGAAGACACACACATGCACGGTAAGCTAACATGTACATTATATGCATCCCATTTGCACTTTGACATGGAGATTTAACATTTAAAATTATCCCAGTTAGGCCCTAGACACCAAAAGATCAAGCAGAGTTCGTGAGGACATTCAGTGCGCAGCCTCCATAGCTTAGCCAGAACCACTCCATGGTTGGTGATCTTTTATCAGAAAGGAAGGCTGTTTCGGTGCTGTGTCAAAAGGGAGGGGCCGGGTCAGGCGATGGGTTGAAACCAGCAGTGGATCAAGTCTTTTGAAAAGGCTTATCTCTGTTTAATCCTTAGAAAAGAAAGCCTAATGGTGGTCAGCAAAGAAGAGGGTATAACCAGACGTGTCCAATCTCCAATCCCTTCACGACTTGGGAGTCAGTTTCTTAAGGTTTCTTTGAGGTCTCCTTGGCTGAGAGAGGATTTGTTCAGTCAGTTGAGGAGGCTTAGCATTTCATTTTAATAAAAATAAAAGCTTATCTGGTTTAAACGTCATTTTAATTAAATCATGCTATATAAGCCTTTTTTTTTTTTGGTATCTGGCTTCTTTCATTCAATAGTATATTGGTTTGACCCACATTATTGGGATTTTCTAAAGATATTACTATCTTGTACCACAAAAAGTATTGAAGCTTCTAAAGTACAAGAGAGTCAAGACAGAGACTTGACTTGACTTGGATCCCTCAGGCACTCAATGTATCTCATATCTAGAGAGATGCTCAGTAAATTCTTCTGGGATGAATGATTTGACTCCTTGCTTCTCAAAACAATAATTCCTCCAACAAATATGTTTCAAAAGCTTCCTTCATAACCACAGGATAGAAGGGAACTATTCTTCATTGTTTCCTTTTGTAAACTCCCCCTTACCCACCTTCCCCAGATCTCCTCAGTTCTTTACAGAGATTGTTACATGTCAATGTATATTTAAAATAGAGATTTATAAAAGAAAAAATAAAGACATATTCAAAACTGTGCACTAAACAGAGACAACCCAGCATGTAACTGGCATCACGCTCTTCTTCAGTTGTGTGTGTATATATATATTAATCTTTCTCTCTTTTTTTTTTTTTTTTGAGTTGGAATCTCACTCTGTTGCCCAGGCTGGAGAGCAGTGGCAAATTCACAGCCACCCCAGCTTCAACCTGCTGGCCTACAACGATCCTTCTGTCTCAGCCTTCCAAGAAACCGAAACTACAGGTGTGCATGACCACACCCAGCTAATTTTTTAAGTATTGTGGAGACGAGGTCTCACCAAGTTGCCCGGGCTGATCTCGAACCTGCGGGCTCAGGCCATCCACTTGTCTCAGCCTCCTAAAGAGCTGGGATTACAGGCTGAGCCACCGAGCCCAGCCTTCAGTTCTATATAATGGTAACTTAGCCATAGATATTTTTATACTTTATGTAGACTAACTCTGAGGTATCATTGAATCACCTTTTGTGTCATCTATTTTTTTCTGTTACTAGAACAAATATGTAGATTATGTTCTTTATATCCACACTATTCATCATATTGAATTGAAACTTCCAGTTGGTTGATTAAGGGATATAGGGCAATTGATGTCCTAAAAAAAAAAAAAAAAAGGCTATTCCTTATAGATGATTATATTTTCCGTTTTAAAATCATATTTAAAAAATGATAAATGGTTTAGATAATAAAAAGTGTGGTCAGCATATTTGTTCTAGTAACAGGAAAAAACAAATGACACAGGAAGAGTAATTCAATGATAACCTCAGAGTTAATCCACACAAATTATTAAAATATCTGCAGCCAAGTTGCAACTAATATAGAAATGAAGGTGAACATGATACCAGTAGGTACATGCGGGGTGGTTTCTATTTAGTGGGCAGTTTGGGAATGTAAACTAGTTCAACCTCAATGGAAAGCAATGTGGCAATTCTTAAAAGAACAAAAAACGGACCTTCCATATGATTCGGCAAACCCTCTTCTGGGAATATCCCTGAAGGAGCATAAATTGCTCTACCAAAAAAGACACCTGCATGTGCATGTTTATTGCCACACTATTCACAATATCAAAAACATGGAACCAACCCTGCCGCCCATTGAAAGTGGACTGGATTTTAAAAATGTGGTAGATCTACATGATGGAGTATTACATAGCTATAAAGAAGAGCAAAGTCATGGCCTTCGCAGCAACTTGGATGCAGCTGAATCCCCCATACTAAATGATTTTCTTTCTTAGAAACAAAGAACTGAGTACTTTCTGTTCTCACTCCTAAGTAGGCCATGATCCACTAGTCACATCAGCATGAGGGTGGGATTGGCAGCTGTGGGGCACTGCTAGGGGAGGGAGGAGGGAGGCAGGTGTGATGCACTTGAAAACACAGAGGGAAATTCATGATTTTGCTCTTTTTTCCATCGTGTATATGTACCACATTTTTTAAATCCAGTCCTCTTTTGATGGGCAGCATGGTTGCTTCCAGGTTCTTGCTATTGTGAACAATGCTGCCATAAACATACGTGTGCAGGTATCTTTTTGATAAAGTGATTTGAGTTCTTCAGGGTATATTCCCAGTAGGGGGATTGCGGGGTCATATGGGAGGGTGATATTTAGAGCTTTTAGGAATTGCCACACTGCTTTCCACAGAGGTTGCACTAGTTTACACTCCCACCAACAGTGTAGAAGTGTTCCCTTTTCGCCACACCCTCTCGCAGCAACCTGGATGGAACTAGAGTCTATAATACTGAGTGACCTCTCACAGAAACAAAGATTCGCCGGGCTCGGTGGCTCGGCCTGTAATTCCGCGCCTTTGGGAAGCTGAGGTGAGTGGATTGCTTGAGCCCGCGGGTTCGAGACCTGCCTGGGTAGCAAGACCTCATCTCTACAATAAATCAAAAAAAATGGGCCGGGTGTGGTAACACATGCCTGTAATTCCGGCTACTTGGAAGGCTGAGGTGGAAGGATCGCTGGAGCCCAGCAGGTTGAGGCTGAGGTGGCTGGGAGCGGCCACTGCACTCCAGTCTGGGCGACAGAGTGAGTCTCAAAACAAACAAACAAACAAACAAAAACCACAAAGAAACGAAGATCCGAGTATTGCATGTTCTCACTCATAAAGTGGACCTTGAACATCCAATGTAATACTGTAAGAAAATGATTGACAGTAGTGGGAAACTATGGGGGGTGGGAGGGAGATGGGATTAACAGTAGTAAATATCTGTCTGGGGACGGGGAAACACCTCTAATCAACAAGGGTGCCTGAACAAAACGTATTTGTACACCTAACCCTTAACTGTACCCCACAATATCATAATAAAAAATATTGATTATAAAAAAAAGAAAAAAGAAAACACAAAGGGAACCCAGTCCACTGCTAGAGGGAGTGAGAGCCATCTTGAAACCCACACTTCACCTGCATGCAGCCTACTTATGTTGTAAATCCTCACTTGTACCCCACAACTCTATAATAAATAAATAAATTTTAAAATAATGATATTAAAATTTATTCCAATTTGAATTTATGGACTTGATATATTTCTAAAGAAGTTTTAAATCCGTTGCTTCTTAAAATGCTTTTAAAAAGTACTTATAGGGCGGGTGCAGTGATTCAAACCTGTAATCCCAACACTTTGGGAGGCTGAGGCGAGAGGATTGACTGAGCCCAGGGGTTCGAGACCAGCCTGGGCAACTTGGTGAGACCTCGTCTCAAAAAATTAGCTGGGCGTGGCAGCATGTGCGTGTAGTTTCAGCTACTTGGAAGGCTGAGGCAGAAGGATCGCCTGAACCCAGCAGGTTGAAGCTGTAGTGGCAGTGAGCATATCACTGCACTCCAGCCTGGGCAACAGAGAGAGACTCTAACTAA
>NW_007246541.1:170641-181943 GCF_000164805.1 Carlito syrichta
AAAAAAAAAAAAAAAAAAAAAAAGTGCTTATGGAACATTAGAAAGGAAAATCAGAAAGAGTCAATGATAGGAGAAAATAAAACTAGAGAAAACAGGGTATATATGTTTTAAAGAAGATGGAAATTAAAACCATGTGGCTGAGGGACAATTATTTCTTTTCATTCCTTTTTGCTCAAAGAAAAGATAGAAATGTTTGAAGTAAACAGAAAACATCTTAGTTTGCTGGGAACATAACAAATGCACGACCCACAAGTCTGTTACAGCACAGATGAAGTTAGTTCAAAGTGACAGAGGAGAAAAAGCACCATTAAGATTTCATAACTCTGCTACCAAACTCACATTCCAAACACCTGGTGAACTTGCATATCTGAGAAAAGGTAGAAAAAACTTCTAAAAAAGGAAACTTGAAAACTTCTGATTGCCCACAGGTGTAGCAACCGTACTATAAAAAATATGTAATTTGTTAAGTGCACAAAGTTCTCAGAGATTAGGCCTTCATTGCTTAAATCATTTGGAATGTTTCAGGAACTCAATAAGTTACTCAGGAAGTTGAGGGAAAAAAAAGTTCTTTTTTGAGTGATCTTTACTGATTCTTTTAGCACTATCTTGAAAATCATATGAAACTTGAGTTTTGGGATAACACAGTAGACAATGTTCTATCTTTTGTTTATAAAAGAGGAACAAGAAAAATATTTTTAAGATGAGAAAAAATATGTAAATGCATAATGTCTATTTATATACAAACCATACTAAAGAAGGCACAAATGTTAATGGTTATTTTATTAATGAGAAAAAAAGTTTTTCATTTTGTTTGTTTTGTTTTGTTCATACCTAGATTTATTCTGCAATAATTAACAACATTGGCATTATCTTCTGAGAGTTATCCATATGAGTGAAGCTTTTCCACATTTATGTTGGGCCTGAAATTCAAGATAATTATTTCTCATGTCTAATGTATTTACATTTTTATCTATATAAGGGGTAACTGATACTATGCTCCTTGGGACAGCTTTGAAATGCACATAGATCTGAATTTTAAGTAGCTGGAGTTCTAACAACTTATTTTCTCCCCAAATCAATATTTCAAAAACAAGGAAAATAACTTATCTTCTCTTTAAATATTGACTGCTTGTTTGAATGTCAAGTATAGTGAACTTTCTATCTGTCAAGACATTTCTAGTCAGATGCTTGTAAAAATTTACTCTGGTTCCAAATTATTCATTTTCACTATCTCCTTCCATGTCTTATTTCTCCTACCTTTATGTGTTTGAAAACACTTAGGAAAGTTTTTACTTTTTAGACCGAGAAAGTAACTAAAAAAAAAAATTACTAAACAATTTTAATGTCACCTTTGAAGACTCTAATAAGGAATACAAAATGCAGATCTAACTTGTTTTTCAAATTCTTTCTATAGTGTAGAGTTCATTTTTAAGTGGGAGTCATCACCCCTGAATTAATTCATTTAGAAATCTCAAAAAATGGTACAATAAACAGTGTGTTAGGAATCTTAACTCATGGTAACTATGCTTTTCACTCTGAAATTAGAGAGTTATAGAAAACATTTGAGTTTGAATAGAAGGAACGTTCTCATGCAACACTGGTTGTGGCTTTGCGTTATGACTTGTTATAATAAAGCAGTGAAACTTTTGTTTTGCATGATTTTTATTGTATTGTAAGAATAAGAAAATAATCTCGGATTAAACATTTGAACTTGGAGTTCAAATCGAGTGCTAAAACTCAGTCAAGTTAACAATGATGTGTGTGTGTGTTTGTTATGAATTGTAATAGCATTTCACATATTATATTCTTGGATTATCCTAATTCAGGTGAATATTTTTTTTTTCTTTACCACATACATTGCTGAATATATTCACATACATGAGAACAGTCATGAAGTCAACCTGTCTGTTTTTGTGCCTTATCAAGATGGTCAGATCTGTTTTAAGATTTGTGTAACCTGAGTTGTCTGAGTGTGATTGATTATGGAAGTGGAGATTGGAATAATCTAGCATATATTAACAGAAATCCAGCAGGCACCAAATAGAAATATTCAGCATTATGAAATCATCTTATTTTCACTATTACTGTATTTACTGTTCCAGATTCGAATGCAATAGTTAGCCATGCAAAATTTTCTTAGTTACTTAAAAAGTCTGAGAAACCACAATTTTTAATTTGTGATCCAAAGTACCTACCTCACAGGAGTTTGTGAGGATTAAACATAAACAGCTTATTACACAATAGTTTCTTATCCTGACTGTTTTATCATAGTGTTAAACAACCTCTGGAGTCATTTGGGGAACAATGTTTACAGCAAGCTATGATGCTGGAAGAAAGGTGTCATTATGTACATAGTCTATATCTTCATAAAGCCAAGCATATTTTTCACATATCATAGATACTTGAAAGCATTTGTGCCAGCAGATAATAGGACAAAAATTGCCTGATGGCCACTAGATTCTAGTGCTAGAGTTCGAAACCTTACATTTTCTAAGGAAGAGTTCATGTTGGCACGAATCTGGACACTATGATTCAAGGAATAACCACCAATATTTTTTAATATCTACTATTTTTTTACTTGCTAAATCTCAGGAAATGTTATTGATTAATGATCTATTTGAGAGAAATAGATACGTCAACAAAAAGGTGCAAATATCCACACACAATTTTACACTAGTTAAGTTTTTTTCCTCCCTCCCTCACTCCTTACCTTTCTCCTTCCTTCCTTCCTTTGTTCCTTCCTTCCATCATCTTCCTTCCCTTTCTTTTCTTTTCTTCCTATTTGTGATTATATATATTATTTTATTTTTTCAAATTTATTTAAAAGATGTAGGGTACAAGTCAGGATTAGGTACATAAGTGGTCTACGTACAGGTGAAGTTTGAGTCTCCTGTTGGACTTCACGTTACCTGGATTAGGATCAGGCACCTTTATTGATGTTATGTGCTCCCCCACCCTGGCAATGCCCCACTGGTGCCAATCTCTTTCATGTAGTATTCCGACAAATGTTCAGAGTCCACTTATGAGTGAGAATATGTGGTACTCGGTTTTTTGTTTCTGTGATAGATCACTGAGTATGATGCACTATAAATCCATCCAGGTTGCTGTGAAGTCCATAATTTTGTCCTTCTTTACAACTGCATGACATTTCATCATGTAAACGTACCACTTTTTTAAATGTACAGTCCACTTTCGATGGGCAGCACGGTTGGTTCCATGTTTTTGCTAATGTGAATAGTACTGCAATAAACATGCAGGTGTAGGTATCTTTTTTGTAGAATGATGTGAATTTCTCTGGGTATATTCCCAGAAGAGGGATTGCTGGGTTGTACAGAAGGCCAACTTCTAGATCTTTTAGAATTCGCCACACACAGACACACACACACACACACACACACACACACACACACACACACACGAAACAAAACATGGAAAGCATTTTCAAATAGCCTCTTTCTAAGTGAGATTTACCTAAGGTATGGAAATGTCAAGCGTCTCACCTGAGAGTTGGTAATGTTTACTAGGACCCTTCATTGTTGTTGAGCCCTGAATTCCAGGTGGTTGTCTTTCTGGGAGTATGAGTTATTAAAACAAAACAAAATAAACAGACAACACAGTCTAGTTTCTTTGGCTTATTAGTAAGTGGTTTCTGCTTGGTTTTATGCTATTGTCCTCTACATACACAGCATTTGATCAATGCCTGGAGGGATAGCTACGCCAGAAAGTCAGAGACGTGAAAGTCAGGCTCACTTCTCTCTGACTTCTTTTTCCCCAGCGATACTGGTCCTTCAAGTCTTCCCTTCCTGGATGCTTTTGGTGTTGTTCCAATGAACCCCTTTTAGAAAATCTAGCTTTCATAGCTATTCTCAGTTGGAGACTTAGTTTGATGCAAGGTATTCCAAGTTGCCTACAACAATCAGCTGAAGATATGTTTTTTTTTTTTTTTTTTATGTTAAACATATAAATTTGTAGATCAGGGGAGAGCAGTTAAAAATGAGCTTACTGGTGAGACTTTTATTTATTAGGGCCAATGACAAGTTAGGAGTAGTCATTCTCTTATTGTTCTAAACTCTGGAAACATACTTTAGCATTTGCTAACCAAGTTTTCCTATAAAGTGAATCTATGTTTTTAACACTCCAGAATTTTTAGGAAAGGTTCTGGATACTTGAGAAGAAACCTATCCTTCACCCCTGCTATGAACCAGATTGTGTCCTCCCCAAAACCCATATGTTGAAGCCTGAACCCTCAATAGGATAGTATTTGGAGGTGAGGCCTTTGGGAAGTTGTTAGGCTTAGATGATGTCATGAGGTTGGGACCCTCCTGGTGAAAGTCATGACTTTATTTGAAGAGGAAGAGATTGTGCTTTCTCTGTCATTCAAGCCAAAAGGTGGGCCTCTGACAGAGAGAGAGTCTTCACCAAGAACCTACAAGGCTACAACCTTGATTGTGGACTACTCAGCCTCCAGAATTGTGAGTCTTAAGCTATTGGCCTTATAGTACTTCAGTTTTTCTCTCTAGAGAGCCTGATCTTTCAGAGTCTCTAGGACACTTGTGTAGACACGTACCTTCTTGTGAATTGAGATTCCTTAAAAAGGAATACACTTATATCAATGTTCTGGGACCCATCATTCATTATCCCTACTTTTATAAAGATATCCATTTTTTTCTTAAGTACCTAGATTTTTATATTGATTACTTACTTTTTACCAAGTCTTTGGCAGCAGGCTCTAATTTTAATAATGTTTCTATAAGAGAGAGGTTTAATCTATTTCACAGCAATTTGCTTCAAAAGCTAATTCTTGAAAAACTGTTGAATCCACCAGTCATGGTGGCTCATTCCTGTAATTCCAGCACTTTGGGAGGTGAAGGTAAGAGGATCACCTGAGCCCAGGGGTTGGAGACCAGCCTGGGCAACATGGAGACTTCGTCACTACAATTAAAAAAAAAATGAGCTGAGTGTGGTGGCATGCTCCTGTGGTTCCAGCTACTTGGAAGGCTGAAGTGGAAAGATCTCCTGAGTCCAGCAGGTTGAGGCTGAGGTGGTTGTGGACATGCCATTGCACTTCAGCCTGGATGACAGAGTAAGACTCTGACTCAAAAAAAAAAAAAAAGAAAAAAAGAAAAAGAAAAAATGTAAGGGAGAGGAAGTAGAGTGAATCATCATCAAAATCACCTGAAAAAAGGGAAGAAAAACTATTGAAATTAAAAGGAACTTTTTACATATTTTAGTCTATAAAAATAATTTTCATCATATCTATTCAAACATGAAAATATGTCAAAATATATAAAAAACTAGATAGTTGCATCACATGTAAGCATATTACATATGTAAACATAAAATGTATCACACATATGTATGTATATGTATATTATATACACACAAACAAAACATTATAGCATACCAACAGTCTCATCCATATATTGCTTATTCACTCTGTAAAAAATATTTTGTACCTTTTTCTGGAAATCTGTTAGAATCTTATTTCATAGAAGTCACAACAACACATGAACACACCTGAGAAGAACCAGCCCATTCTTTTTTGTGGGGGGTCAGAGTCTGGACTCAGGCAATCCTTCCACCTCAGCCTTCCAAGTAGCCCAAACTACAGGCATGCGCCACCACACCCGGCTAATTTTTTTGATTTATTGTAGAGATGAGGTCTCACCAAGATGCCCAGGCTGGACTCGAACCCCTAGGCTCAGGCAATCCTCTCATCTTGGCCTCCCAAAGTGCTGCTATTATAGGTGTGAGCCACTGCGCCCAGCAGCCCAGTCTTCTTTTTCTTTTTTTTTTGAGTTGTAGTCTCACTCTTGTCACCCAGGCTGGAGTGCAGTGGCACACTCACAGCCACTGCAGCCTTGACCTGCTGGGCTTAGGCAATCTTTCTGCCTCAGCCTTCCAAGTAGCTGGAACTACAGATGCATGTCACCATGGCCGGCTAGCATTTTTGTGATTTATTGCAGAGACGTGGTCTCACCGAGTTGCCCAGGTAGGTCTCGAACCCCTGGGCTTAGGCAATCCTCTTGCCTGGGCCTCCTAAAGTGCTGGGGTTACAGGCTGAGCCACCACGCCCAGCCAGCCCATTCTTAAACACCGTTTTCCAAATCTACGTATATGTGACTAGAATGCCAAAGTGAGATAATGTGTCTGTTAAGTGTTTATTTAAACTGTACTAATTAAAGCCTGTGAACTCAGATCAACCCATTCTCTATATCTAGACTTTTCTGAACCCACGAGTAGATGTGACCATTTCTTTCTTTATATTTTTCTTGGGGCCCTGATCTAAGGCTCTCTTGTTTTAGACACGTAACCATCTTACTCGGTTACTTGACTATAAAGTTCCAGAGCACCAGCTCCTAAGACAACAACATTTAAGATATATTCATCTTTTAATTTCCTACAGTAAGCAGTATAATTGCTTGCACATTATAGATGCACTATGTGAAATTAAATATGGATTTTGTTTGGAAAGTATTAATTTCAATAAAAAATTAGTAGGAACATATGACCTCTTCTACTTATTTGTCTTATCCTTTTCATTGGGCAATTTAACAACAAAAAATTTTATGATCATACAGCAAAATATAACAGTGAATTTATTATTGAAAACAAATCAGTTCAGACTATGCTATTAAAAACTTTAAACTTTCGAACTGAAATAACTCTGAAATCCACTAGTAAGCAATATTATTTTGTTTTATGGCACACAGCATAGCATTGTATGAAATATCACAAACTCCTACATATTTTTCTGACAGCTGGGTTATGGTCACTGTGGGGACCATAATTTCAAGTTCACAATATATATTTAACAGTTCAACAAGTATACTGCTCTGAGGTAGGATTTTGTACATAATTATCTTATTTTTTTGTTTCATTTAAAGAATATGGCTACACTTCAGAAACAAAATATGTTTCATACAGATGGGGATACATTTTCCACAGGTGTATTTCGGCTATTTGTTTTACGATGAATATAAGCAGAACCTTCACTAATTGTTCAGGGGTGTTCTGAGGGCTTGGTTTACTTCTCATTTTTCTATCGATTTGCTACATAGCATCAAGTAAGTGCCTTACCTGCTCTTAGAAAACATTCTGTCATTACAAAGTAATGATGACATTGCCGGTTTTAAAAATGAAATAAAAAGAAAGTATGTTTGAGGTTTCTTTGTTAATAGAGAATTGTTAGAGAATTATTTATCCAGAGCCAGATTTAGATACCAAAGTTTGGTGGTAACGTTAATTTAAGGAAAGGTATACATTATTTATCATTTTCCTATCTCTTGTCTCCTACCCCATTCTCACTCATTGCATAATGTCTTCATACATTCATTCTCATCTAAGGTAAGAATGGTTCCTGATCGTTTAAAACATTATCCATGAAGGGAAAAAAATTCATTTTCATAAAGATCAATGTTTTTACACGAAGTTTATTCATTAAGCTAAAGAGATGGATTGCTTCTACTTGCAAAAACTTGATCATTTGTTTCAAAGTGCAAATATGCATGTGTTGAAGTTTATTAACTAAGTACCTTTGAAGTTAAATATCCAACATTTGTTTCTTTAGAAATTATTATAGGGAAAGAATGGTGCAATACCCAGCAGAAATAACAGTGAACAAAGCAGACTAAATTTTGTCCTCATAGGGTTTATAGTCTGAGATTAGTAAAGAGAATAAATTCATCCAGAAACCAAAATTAATCAAATAATTAACACTAAACATACTTTTTGTGTCTCTATTGGCAACTGATCTAAATAATGTGATGACCAATGTAGGGTCATAGAGCATATAAACAGAGGGCCTAATCTGGTGGGACAAGGAGTGCATCCTTAGAGTGTCACATAAAGGTGTAGTCCCTCACTGGTATTTAACAACAAGGCCAATTTTACTCATACGGCACTAAATTAAATTACTTGAAATTATCATGTCAATAAAATGAGAAGAGAAATTGTCATTAAGTCAAATTAAAGCAATATGCAAATACTTCATTCCCAGAATAGTTATTAGAGGTTATTAATAATCTTTTATTATTATAATAAACCATGTAACATACTTACTTAGAAATCCTTTTTTTGAGGGGGTTTATTTTGTTCTCCTTTTTGTTGCTGTCTAAATATATTAAGCTTTGGTTAGTTCACTTGATATTCACTCATGAGTAACTGGAAAAGGTGTTTTGAAAAAGATGATCCTAGTCACTTGGAGATTAGACATATTCCCTTGAAAAATGGAGATCAGTAGAAAGGCATCTTCATTGGGCAGGCAAAGAACAGTTTCAAAAGATTTTATGGTCTTCTGTAAAATGTAAGAGTAGTCTAGAATGATATTTCCTATAGTGTGAAACATAACAGATTATAGAACATAGAAGAGCCAGATAAATTTGAGAAGACACATTGATTCTACACCCAACTATCCAAACCACCCTGTATGGAGATTCACAATAAAGCAAACATGTATTAAGGCATCTGAATATATCAAAGTCACTGGACATGTCTGTGGTAGATAAACATTTTTAATTTTCTTTACTTTTTTTTTTTTAACAAAGCTAATGAACAACTAGTGTAATGACTGTCAAATACCACAAATAGTTGTACTAGTTCCTGAATAAATATTCATATTCAGCATAATTATTTTATTTTTTGTAGTGTGATTTTAGTATATTGACTTAGTCTGGTCATATCAGTTGACAGATAAGAATTACATGATTCTGAGAAGTGAAATAATTTCCCTAAATATACATATTAATGGTATAACCACTATTAGAAACAATGCCTACACTCCTATACTCTCTTGCTTTCCCTTGTACCATTTTAACACAGATTATTAATATATTTTTTCCTTAATGTATTTAGTAGATACTAAGTTTTAGTGGAATATTCATCTAATCTGAATTGAACAAATAAGCTCATATCAACATGTAATACATATCAATGAAATAATTGCTATTCTTTCATGTAAAAAAGTTTGTATATCACTATTGCATATACACATACATGAGCTGAACATTTGGATGTCTAATTTCTCATTTCATCTATTGGAGAAAAAAGAGTCAAATGGATCATTCCTTTTTCACTGAGGCTACAAGACAAGTTGTGGAACATTAATGGACTTTCACTGCATTTCTGTGATTCTGGCTTTCTGAATGCTTTTAGGACCTTATAAACATACTTTGCAATGTAACTGGTTCCCGAGTTGCTCATAAATGTGCATACTATAAAAGAACACTCAGTCACACTCAAAAACATTAATTTTAGGCTGGACTTGGTGGCTCAAGTTATCATCCCAGCACTTGGAGGGTCAAGGCTAGTGGATTGCTTGAGCCTGCAGATTCGAGACCAGACTGGACAACTCGGCGAGACCTCGTCTCTAAAATAAATAAAAAATTAGCCGGGTGTGGGAGTGCATGCCTGTAGTTCTAGCTACTTGGAAGGTTGAGGCAAAAGGATTGCTGGAGCCCAGCATTTCAACACTGGGGTGGCCATGAATGTGACACTGCACTCCAGCCTGGGCGACAGAGTGAGACACCAATTCAAACAAACAAACAAACAAACAAACAAACAACATTAATTGTGATATGGTCATTTTGTATTAGTACCAGGAACATGTATATAATCTCTTGTGAGTGGCTACTTCTTACTGTCTTAATTGGGCAGGAACATTTAAAAGAACAAGGTGGTAGATACAATGAAAACAACAATGAAGCTGAATATTCTACTAAGTAGATTTTCAAGACAGTGATGTGTCTCACTAACATAATCGTCAATTTAAAAAATTAACAAAATTGAAATAATTGCACACCATATCTTCTTGAAAAATGATCTGCTATATTGTTATAGAACAGAAAAAGTTTCTGCCCAAGCTAGGAAGAAATTATTGGGCAGATGGAGAAAATTGCAGCTGTTTTCTTTCTTTTAGTGTTGGAAGGCAGTTTAGTTACCACCACCACCAAAAAAAACAACAGCAAAAACAAAATCACATGCAACACACACACAGACCCACACACAAAGAAGCCTCACTTAAGAGCAGGAACTCGAACGTGCCGAAAAGAAAAAAGCAAACAGTCCCATCACAAAGTGGGCAAAAGATAGGAATAGACACTTCTCAAAAGAAGACACATGAGCACCCAACAAATACATGAAAAAACGCTCAGCCTCATCAGTCATTGAAGAAATGCAGATTAAAACCACACTGAGATACCACCTAACTCCAGTCAGGATGACCATCATCAATAACTCAAAAAACAACAGATGCTGGAGAGGATGGAGGGAAAAGGGAACACTTCCACACTACTGGTGGGAGTGTAAACGCGTACAGCCTCTGTGGAAAACAGTGTGGCGATCTCTAAAAGTTCTAAAAATCGACCTTCCATATGACCCCGCAATCCCCCTACTGGGAATATACCCAGAGCAACTCAAATCACTCTATGAAAAAAATACCTGCACACCCATGTTTATTGCAGCATTGTTCACAGTAGCAAAAACATGGAACCAACTGTGTTGCCCATCGAAAGAGGACTGGATTTAAAAAGAGGAGTATATGGTCCCATGTTGCTCATTTTCTCTATATTCGTGTTTCTTTGAACTAATCGTTCATGTTCTCTGACATCAAGTCAATAGTCAATTGATTTATTCTACCGTAACAAAATTGATTTTAAAAATTAGGTTTACTTAGAACTTTCTGAATAATATTAATTTGAATAATATTAATGTATTTCCTGTCTTTAAGCACACGATGACCTCCTTAACGGCCTTTCTTCCCCTCTTTATTTTACCTGCCTTCTCTGTCAGGTTCACCTTTTCATCACGTTGCCTCCTGAATTGAAATAATGACTGACTCCAGCTTGGGATTGGCTGGGAGTCTGGAGAAGTTCCCTAACGCGAGGAAAGGGTAAATTAGAGAACCCACCCCCATCTTCCCCCCCATTGCAGATCACTACCCCAGACTCCTAGCAATGGGAGAGCCCCTCAAACCCTCCCAGACCCCACAACTAACATGGGAAGCTGCCTGGAGATTGTGGAATGGCTTTTATCCAGAAAGAGCTCACGCTGGGTTCTACAAACCTCTGAGTCCTAAACAGTTGCAACACGGTGCCATTTTGAAAGCCCAGCGCTCATTGGACTGCGGGTCTTGTCCTGGAGTTTGACAGTTTCTGCATTTCCACATCCCAGGAGCATCCTTAACATTCCCTGCCTGCAGCTGCTGCCACCAGGGTCATGACAGGAGCTACGGGCAGCAGTTTTACCCTCAGCAGAGGGACAGCCACACAGTTCCAGATGCCCTAAGGACAAAAACCACTGTCCA
>NW_007246541.1:182647-184035 GCF_000164805.1 Carlito syrichta
CTACACAACCGCAGGCATCCAGAATTACAGCCAAAGAGCCTTACCCAATCAACAAAATAGAGAGCTCTGGAAAAGACAAAAGTTCTTCTCTATGAAAGAAAATCCAAAAAATTGGAGGAGTGACTGTTACACCAGATGCTCAGATATCAAATGTGAAGACAACAAAAATATGAAAAGGCAAGGAAACATTTTACCTCCAGAGGAATACAGTCATCTTCTGGCAGCAATAAATGTATGAAATCTCAGAAAAAGAATGAAAAATTTTGATACTAAAGAAACAATGAAATACAAGAGAATATTGTAACACAAAACAAAGAAATCAGAAGAACAATTAAAGATATAAATGAGAAATTTACCAAAGATATAGATATCATAAAAAAGAACCAAATAGAAACTCTGAAACTTAAGAATTCACTGAATGACATACAAAATACATCTGAAAGGGTGTACAATAGACCAGATCAAACTGAAGGAAAAAGATCTCAGAACTTTGAAGACAGTCTTTTTGAAATAACCCAATTAGACAAAAATAAAGGGAAAAAAGATGAAAAAGAATGAGCAAACTTTCATAACATATGGAACACAGTAACATGACCAAATATTCACATTTTTGGTTTCCTAGAAGGCAAAGAGAAAATAAAAGGCTTAGAAGCATATTTAATAAAATAATAGATAAAAACGTCCTAAATCTAGCAAGAGATTTAGATATTTAAATGCAAGAACCTCAAATATTCCAAATAGATATAATTCAAAATGATTTTCCTTACAGTAAATCATAGTCAAGCTGCCCAAAGTGAAAAACAAAGAGAAAATTCTAAAAACAGCAAGAGAAAAGCATCTAGTCACTTATAAAGGAACAATCATAAGACTAGTAGTGTATTTCTCAGCAGAAACCTTATTGACCAAAAGACAATGAGACTACATAGTCAAAGTACTGAGAGAAAACAAAAAATAAGCAAACAAAGAAACCCATCAGTCAATGACACTATACCCAGAAAAGTTATCCTTAATAAATGAGAGAAAAATAAAATCTTTTCTGTATAAGCAAAAGGCTGAGGAAACTCATCACCAGTAGCCTATCCCTACAAGAAATGCTTAAAGAAGTCATACCCAGAATGGTAGCTATCATCATGAAAACACACAAAACTATAAAAAATCACTGGTAGAGCAAACACACAAACAAGAAGGAAAAAAACCTTCAAATATTACTACTACAAAATACCACCAAACCACAATGATAAAAAATAAGATAGAAAAAAAAGCAAGGGATATACAAGACAAATAAAGTGACAGGAATAAGCCCTCACATGTGAATAATAATATTGAATGTAAATGAAATCACTTTCCACTAAAAAGGTATACACTAGTGAATGGATATAAAAAATTAT
>NW_007246542.1:0-822 GCF_000164805.1 Carlito syrichta
CTTTTTAATTTTTGATAGCTTAAATGGTATTTTATCTGAAATTAGGATCATGACTCCTCCTTTCTTTTGTGTTCCATTCGCCTGAAAATTTGTTTCCCATCCTCTTACTTTGAGTCTGTGTATGTCCTTTCTAGTGAGATGGGTCTCTTGAAGGCAGTATATTGTTGCCTGGTGATATTTTATCCATTTTGCCATTCTATGTCTTTTCAGTGGTGCGTTTAGTCCATTCACATTCAGACTAATTATTGGAATGTGAGAGTTCATCCCTATCATGGAGTTCTTATTGAGTTGTTGTTCTTCCACTTGGTTTTTTCTTTTTTTCTTTTTTGTCTTTCTTTTGGTTTTGGTGTTGGTTCGTGTATATTTTATTCTTTTCCCTGTACTCTTGTGAAGAACATTGTTCTTTTTTCCTTTTCTTCTGTGTTTAGTACTTGCTTAAGTGTTTCACGTAGAGATGGTTTGGTGGCAGCATAAGTTCTTAGGGATTGGATATCTGGAAAAGATTTTAATTCTCCCTCACTGATGAAGCTTGGCTTGGCCAGGTAGGTTATTCTTGGTTGAAATTGTTTATCTTTTTGGACATTGAAGATAGGGCTCCAAGCTCTCCTAGACTGCAGGGTTTCTGCAGATAAATCTGCTGCTATTCTGATTGGTCTTCCATGGTAGGTGATCTGGTCTTTTTCTCTTGCTGCCTTTAGGATTTTTTCTTTTGTGCCTACTTTATTTAGGCAAATTATTATGTGTCTAGGAGTTGGTCTTCTCATTTGTTGTCTTGCAGGGGTTCTCTGAATCTCTTATGTTTGAATTTTTGCATCACTGATT
>NW_007246542.1:2108-10305 GCF_000164805.1 Carlito syrichta
CAAAAGAGAGAAGTGCGAGAGGGAAAACAGATATACATACCAACTATCAGGTGAGAAAGAGACACAGGGCCGGGAAGAAGTGAAGAAAGCTAAGAAAGAGTCCCTAAAGAGTACTGATAGTTATACAGAGACAGGCCAATAAAATCAAGAAACAGTGTAAGTCAGAAGGTAAACACCAAACGTGATCTAAACCAACAGTTTCAATGATAAAATCATAAGTCAAAATAAGCGATCAGACTAGAGTCACTTCTGTGATCTCCGATTCCGACCTCTCCCTTTTGTTTTTCGTTGCAGCGTAGGGGTGGGGCTTTGTCTCCTGTTTCACGCTGTTGCCTTAGGAACTGAGGTAAAGTTTGTTGATAGGTGGGTAGGGCAATGGAAGTCTCTGCCTGGAGAATAGCAAGGCAGTTTAAGCAGATCTGTTTTTCTCCGCTTGTCTGGGTCCTCCAGCTTGGGGTCTCACGCTGAGTGCCTCAGCCAGGGTGGACCCAGAGTTCCAGAGCTCCAAAGTTCCAAAGGGCAGGCGGTGAGAGGCGAGAGTGGCGCTGGGCCCCCTACAGGGTACTTTAGCCAGGAATGGGACCTGTGTCTCTGAGGGGCGGGCACCCAGAGCCTCCCTGTGTGACCGGTGGCTTGGTGCCGGGTGCCCGGGCTGGAGACAATGCAGCCAGGGAGGGATCTGGAGGGGGCTGGGACCGGAGACTTCCACACACACAGTAGAACAGCAGCAGTGGGTGGGGGGCACAATATCTGTCCCTGTGTGGGACTGAAGTTCCCGGGCCTGGCACCAGCACAGTTGGTGGTGGGCTGGGGGATGGGGGAAGAGAAGTAATAGCCTTTTTGGGAACTCACCTTCAGAGAATCTCACCAGTTCACCTATGCCATCGCCATCTTGCCTCCTGGTTCACATAATCTTATTTAATTTTCTCATTTGTATAATATGTGAATTATTGGACTCAAATTAAAATTGAGACTCAGATATATGTAGTAGCTGAGTCAAATATCTGAATCCATCATCAAACACCATTTATCAGTTTTCATACCATGTATGGGGGACGGGGAAACAATGACCTTGATCCTCTGGGATCTAAGTGAGCAGATAGTTATCAGGGAGCCACACTGAGCCAAGCATGGCCCCAGGCACGGGGAATGAAGTACTTGACCAGGGGCACTTGCTACTTTCACAAAAGAAATGTCCCTTCTCACTGCCTTCCCAAATTAAGGAGAGTCCTATCTAGGTCATATTAGTTTTGCCCTTTCCTTTCCTTTTTGGTGGGCATCTAACCAAATGACAGCATGGGCCTGAGGTGTATGACACTGCATGCATGAACACACCAGGGCCACCAACTTTTGCTTTAGGGAATCCAAGTTGAGAAATTCCAGAATTGAGTAGTTATCAGTGAGCACTGGAGTTGAAAGGCCAGGCTGTGGACTCAGAGGTGGCAGATATGAAGAGCAGCTGTGGGAGGAGAGAAATATCAAAGCCAGGAAGTCGCTTGGAGAAGAAAGAAGAGGCTGAGCTGGAGGAAACACCAAATTCTAGCTCCCAAGGTCCCAAAGAAGATTTCAGTTGAGAATTAATTGCTCTGGAGCAGTTCTCTACACTTTCTGGGACCTGATTTTTCAGATCCTATTTAATTTTTCTACGTATATATATACTGAATTTAACTCCTTCGCCCATTAAAAGAAATAATTTGACTGATTTTCAGTTTCTTATAAGCAAAATAACCTAAATTATCTACTCAAGCTGATTACAACACTATTTGTAGCATTGTCCAGACACAACTTAAATGACCATCATTTGTGAGTTGATCATATAAACTCTGGAATTCACTTTCTATTGACTACAATATAGCAGTAAGGAAATAAAGTGTTTTCATATAGTATATACCATATTTTTGTTTAATACTATAGCGTATTGTATTTCATAGAAATAATATCTATTTCATGTATTGATATATAAATTTGTTGTATGTATATTAATATATAACATATGAATATTTACTTTTATAAATACTTATATGTAAATTCATGCAATTTAATAGGTATTGTGTTCTATAAGAATGTAAATGATATTAGCCTTATGGAATAAAGCACATATCTTATATGACTATATATGCATGTGTGTCTATATTTATATATACTGCATTTGTATTGTTAAGTGAAGCAAAAACAAACCTGGTAGTGCACACATATAATGCCTATAGATGGGAAAGCCATACTTCAGATTGATAAAAGATATTACCTCTTGCAAGAAACTCAGAAAGGAGATGACTATGCATACATTTCTTTCTTCTTTTGTTTAACCATGACAACATATTAATACTTCTTATATAATTAAAACTAATTTTTAAAATCATCAAAAAACAAACAAATATACCACAATTTGCCTGTTTTATGCTTTGCTATGTTTTGTTTTATTCCTTCTCTCACCCTCACTGCTCAGTATGTAGTGAACAAGATCACTTTGTGCTGAGTTCTCACCACAGTATTCTAAAATAGTAGATAAAAGAAGAATATTAGGTTACTTTGAGATCTGTGTCTGCTGAAATTCTTTTCTCTCTCTTTTTTTTTTTTGATATGGGTAAAAATAAAACAATGCTTGAAAACTTGAGTTTTCATCAAAATAATGCCAATTGTGGGATGCTTCTCAGGCACAATGGCCCACAGGTGTTTATTTAGTCTTTTAAATATGAAAGCACTGTTAAAAATCATGTTTAATGACTATAGTAAGATAAAATAACAAAGGTATTAAATCTTTGTCGCATACTATGTATTTTTGTTGTGAATGTGTGTGTACTAGAGTCTTCATGTGGATGAATATATCAATTTATTTTAGTTAGCAAGAAAAAAAATCCTCTGGAAGCACAATGTGCCAATTTAACAGGATACTAAATTTAACAATTTGAAAACGTTTATTCTCATGTAAACCCTCCATTTACATGGATATTAAGTTTCTAAAAACTCATCCTATATACATAGGAGTCCAGAGATACAAATAGTGCCAAGAGGTTTCTTTGTATATTTTTACTAGAGTTCTTCACTCATTTATTAATGTAAGCACTCTAATGTGATTTTTAAAAAATGTATATAGCTGGACACAATCAAGGAGAATAAAACCTGAACCTTCCTCCAACCTTAGCAACGTGGCTGATGAAGTTCAGAAGAATGTATGTAAAATCTAGGGATTAGGGCTAGGGAAACAAATTCACTTCTTCCCAGGAGTGGAACCTGGATAAAACTGCTGAAACGTTCAGTGTCTTAATTCAATATGCAAAGGTCTGGGAAATGTGACACACAGCTGCACAGTATAGAAGAAGAGGTTCATCAATGAGAAAATTACAGGTATCCTGGACCACTCTCAAAGTCCGTGCAGAATAGCAGAGTTCCGGTTGAGTTGTAAAGCAGCAGGTCTAGACAAAGGGCCAGGGAGTTGACAGGAAGTGGATGAAGAGCTTGGTTCTGGCAAATCAAAGTTAGAGGACAGAAACTGTTAGTGGAACAGGAAGAACATAGTTGGTAATCTGAGGACTGCCTGATTAGACAGTATAGTAGAGGGCAGGTGTCAATATCCTGGGGAATCACAACAGTGGTCTAGACTCACCATTAACCAGCCTATCTCAGGACCATGGGGGAAAACAATCAAATAAACAACAACAACAAAAAAATACAGATAACAAGAACCACACACTGATGGGATTGAAGTTGCTTATGTACCTCCTATTCTGTTTAGTAGTATCTTAATAATCCATGAGACCGAGCTTGCTTGTGGTCACAAAGTGGGCACTCAATGGAAAAATTTACTACTAGTTTTGGAAATGCATCTAATATTTCTTGTATTTGTAACATTTGTTATTGCCTTAACATTTTTAATATTCACAGAAAAGGGTAATAGCCTAGTTGATAATAAAAATAAAATTTAACCTAATGCTGCATCAAGTGGAAAGACTTCCACTTTGGAGTCCGCCCTGACTCACAAGATGTTAATCAACATATCTCAGAGACTCAAAGGTACTCGCTGGTATAACTTCTTAATGTTTAAAGATGAATAACTGGATCATAGAGCAGTTAAGTGTCATGAGCTGGGTCACGTAAAACAATGATGTTAGACCCAAAACTTGAATGCAGACTTCAGCTTCCAGGAAGACTTCTTTCCACTTGACATTGTCACTTTTCTGTGGAATCTCCTTTCTCTCCCACCTCCCTTGTTCAGTTTCATTATGTTTGCATGATGTTGGTAGACTCAGCTGACTCGTGACACCTAATTATTTTTCCAAGAGAGAAAAATGAGGACCCAAAATAGAGAACTCACTTAACTGAAGCTCCATCAAAGTGATCTGCATCCAGTGAGATATTTGCAAAAGCTGCCACACTACACAAGGTCACCAAAAAAGCCCAGCTTGATTCCCTGTGTGAGGTTATCCATGGCCCAAACTCTCAGCTCCTGTGTTTTGATTTTAAAAGGCATTTGGCATCAAGCTTTTCTTTGACCTACATGTTTTTATAACTACTGACTTGTCTACATTTGAAATTTTTTCTTTATAGTCACCTCCCTGTGGGTACTGAATATTTTTCTGCAGCATCCTGGATACTTAATGAACCTACTTCGGGACCAGGTGAAATATATTTTTGGAACACGATCACCCTGCACTTCGCAGGTCATGAATTTCTTTATTATTTGCCATGGCAGGCGTTGCTACCCCAAAAGTTATTATCTATTCAATTTCAGTTCTAACCTGCAAGCAGATATGTCTGAGGAGCCAATTTATTACTGATGTAACAGCACCAAGGAAGATGAGTTTGCTTGTTTAAAGAGATGAGTGGCATTGGCAATGCTATCAATTTTCAGAAATCCTGTACATGGGATTTTTTGGTAGTTATTAAAAAATCATGCATAGCAATGTTTCTATTCTTTGTTGTGCATTTTCTGATACTACACATTCATCATGGCTTGCTCCTCTCTAAATGGGCTTGTCTTCCAGAAATTGGCAGCTTTGTGAAGTTTTTTCCAAGCACTCACTTGTGAGACCAGAAAGCCATGCATCTATATTTGGATCTATGTTTGCTGTAATCTACTCATGCAATGCCCTTTACATGTGATTTATCCACTCTAGGTATCAATTCCATGTTATTGATTTATTCACTCACTGATTTAATTGTATTGGGCATATCCCAGGCCCTTCAAACTGGTAGAGAATGTGGAGTACAGGATAACATTTTGGTACAGGATCACTGTAATATTGACAGAATATTATCTGTATATATATATACAAGAAAGGTGCATGTATATATGCATGTATACATGCATTCACATATATGTGTACATGCACACATCTGATTACTCACAATTTATTTAGCAAGCCAGACCGGGGTTCTAACCTTGCTTTCTGTTCTCTTGCTATAGGAACTTAGCCAATTACCTTCCCTGAATCTGTTTTCTTTTTGTTCAAGTTGTGAAAAATGGTAATAATAAAATCTATCTCATAGAAAGGTTTTAATGATTAAATATCAGTTACAAATAAATTACCACAATTCCTGACACATACTAGTTATTACTCCTTAATCTTAAATTGTTATTAATCATAACATTCATGATAAATATTTGAGGTGACTTTCTTCGCAAAGAGATGATCTAATATTGGATAAGGAGAGGACTACAGATATGCATGCAAATAACTATAAACAAGGCAATACAAAGGAAAGAAGATGTACTCTGTTGGTGACATATAGCTGAAGAGACAAAAGGACATCATGTGAGGAAGTATAAATTGTGTATTCTTAGTGTTTTCTTTAGACCTATTGCTATGGCTAGGAATGATAAAGTAGTCTTATATGGCAACTTGGTTCATATGTTTAGCTCTAGAACAATGTGGGTGCTATGACTGACAACATCATCATGACCATCTATAATTATGGTTATACAGGACACCACAGGAAAGACAGAGATCCAGTACAAGGGGATGCAAGATAGAATGTTAGAAGTAATGCTATTGAGGAAGGAAAACTTTGCAGATAGCTCGCAGCCAGCAATTTATCATACATTCTATTAAATTAGATATTTCCCATATTTCTCTCAATTGATTAAGCGATGTGTGCCTCAATAGCTAGTCAAGAATAGATACTAATCATTTTTTGCTCAAAGAGTGATAAATGAATGGGTGGATGGCTGAAGGAATATACACTTTTCGTTTAAAATTGCTTTGTTCCCATTTTACAGGTAATAAAACTGACTTGGAGAAGTTTAGTGACCTGTCTAAGACTATGCATCTAATAAAGGTTCAGAAATTTCGGGGTTTATCACAAACAACTCTGACTCCTGGTTGAGTTTCTTACCATACTTCCACAACTGCAAACCATTGCTACTATTTTGCAAACTGTTGCTACTTTCCAGGATGACTCATTGGCCAGCTTTCATTTCCAACGTATTTCTGTTGCTCCTCAATATTTTACTTAAGACTGAACTAAATTACTTTTGTAACTCACAGACATTCAGACTTTTAGAACTGGAAGGGATTTTAGGAGTGGTGTAACCCAAAGTACAATGTACAGCAAACTGCAGTTTAAGTAACTATTTGTGTTAGGGAATGAGAGGTGGAAAGCCATAGCCTCTCTTCTCTATTCTTCACTGACTGACTTACTGCTCTGATTCACATTGCTTCTTCAAACATGACTCTAACAAATAAATGATCAACAGATTCTCAAGCGAATAGATTTGTAGGAGTTTAGAGAAATAATGAAAGAACATCAAGCATCGCCACTAGTGCAAACACAAAAACGTAGTTCCCCTGGGTATAGACAAGCCTGGTGCCCACTAGGAACTGACATAGGGAATACTCACATTTAAAAATAACTAACAAGATTGAAGATTCCACATAGCTTTTACTGTCCCCATCCTGGCCACCTCTTCATATCCTAAATCCCCTTATTATTTAATAAAGAAAGCCACCTGTTTGGCTTACGCCAGCGGGGCTGAAGTGGAAGGGGGCTGGGGAGCGTGTGTGGACAGAGAACTACTCCATGTGTGGTCTCTCTCACTGGACTTTCAGATTATACCAATGACAGAGGCAACCTGCTTCTTCTCCCTCCCCATCCTGAACTCTCAATTTTAAGGAAATCTTTTCAATTTTGCTGCATTATTTCTTATCTCTAGCTTCAAATGGAGTTCAGGGAAACCTTGTGTTTTGTTTACAGCAATGTTTATCCAAGGGACGGTATGTCCCTCGCCTTTCATCAAAAATTCCTGGGTATTTATTAAACATTCAGACTCCAAGATCCCATCCCAAATCTACTGAAATATTATCTTTGAGCATCCTAAACTATTTTAAAACTCCCTGGAAGATTCTTTTACAAATTAAAGTTGGTGAACCTTAGCCTCTAATTTATCTGCAATTTTTCTTTTCATTTTGCATGGGTCCTCTCACAGAACACAACAGATGGATAAAGACTCCTTGACAAGCAGAATGAGAATAAGAGGTATGTACGGGGGCAAGGGATATGGCTGCTTCCATCGAATCCCAGTATAAGTCCAAGACCAATAGAGGACTTAAAAGTCAGTTGTAGCTGTAAAAGGACTATTCATGAGAGTCGAGAACTACCCAGGGATTTAGGACTAATGCTCTGTTTAGATGTAGTGTGCATTGAACTGAAGTGCATTTGTACCATATAGTGACCTAAGGTAAAATTTTCCAGTGCTCAGGTCAAGACTCACTGGTGGGCATACAATGAATTTAGTAGCCGGGATCGGTGGCTCAGCCTGTAATCCCGCGCCTTCGGGAGGCTGAGGTGAGTGGATTACGCCAGCCCGCGAGTTTGAGATCTGCCTGGGCAACTTGGCGAGACCTCATCTCTACAATAAATCAAAAAACAAGCCAGGTATGGTAGCACACGCCTGTAGTTCCAGTTACTTGGAAGGCTGAGGCAGAAGGATCACCGGAGCCCAGCAGGTAAAGGCTGCAGTGGTCGGGAGCCACCAGTCTGGGTGACAGAGTGAGACTCCAACTCGAAAAAACACAACAACAAACAAACAAAAATGAATTTAGTGAATCACGGGCATATTAAAATAAAAATAAGTCATAATAATAATTGAACAGAAAATATCTGAAAGCATTTTGCATTGTAAGAATAAAGTTCTGTTTCAGGTATAAGGATGTTTGGATGTGTTCTTGGTTGAGATGTGCCATATATTTCCTACTATGGG
>NW_007246542.1:10325-54352 GCF_000164805.1 Carlito syrichta
TCAAGTCACTCATATGACCCAAGCAGAAAAAGTCAAGTTCTATGTAAATGTCAGGGAATCTGTTTGTCAGCCCGCATGGTTAGCAGGGTGGTAGCCCACTTGTCTCCTAATTAGTTATCAACATGGTACCATTTCAGGTCTTAGTGAACCTCTGCATTTCCATGAATCAATGTGGCTCACTTTTGGCTTCATTCAGGTGTTTGCTAAAATTCACTTCTTAGGGACATTTTTCCTAAACATGTGATTTAAAATATAGTTGCTGTGAATTTTTCAATCCTTACACACACACACACACACACACACACACACACACACACACACACACATTGAACTAATTGAACTAGAGAATCTGGAGTCCACTATAGTTTGTTAAAATGTTACATGTTCTTACTTATGGTTGTCATTTTATAGATGGAAAGACTGAGACTGAGATACGTACAGTCAGGACTCCAGAGTATTTTTTTAATCACAGAGGTCAATTGGCTAAAGAAAAAGGACCAGGGAGAAAATAAACTTTGTCTTTGTCTTGCTGTCATAACGTCCACCTAGGTCCTGATTCAACACCTCTATGCCATTTATATAGCCTGACCTGCTAACCTTGAACTCTTCATCCCAACCTTTACCCCATGATGTCCTAAGTATATCATTGATAATCAGTTGTACCCTGTAAAAGATCCTCACATCAATTGCTATGCAGTGTTGTGCTTTTAATGCTGTTTGGCAAGAACTTGTAAAGAGTTGATAAAGTCTTGTTTGTTTAGCTTTTACTGAAAGTCAGAACCAAGATTCACTGCCCTCACTGGAGAACTGGCATTAATATTCACATCCTTTCTCCAATTTCAAAGGCTCCTTGTTAAAGGCTCTTCCAGGGGTTTTCAATAGCAGTTTTGTTTACTGCCTTAAAAATCTCTTCAAAAATATTAACCAATATCTACTTAACACATAAGACTCAGTTGGTGGCAAGTGACAGAAAACTAGACTCAAATTGGTTTAAGCAGAAAGAAGAACTTTATTTTTTCAAGTAGATTAAGCATAAGGAGGAGAGTTGGCTGGCTTCAGGTTTAAGTCTGACTGGGCATAGCTAATCTAACCAGGAAGGAGATTCTTTCTTGCCACATTTCAGCTCTGCTTCCCCAGTGTTGAATCTACTCTAGCAATGATCTCTCATAATGGTTACAAGATAATTATCATGAAGCTCTTGCTAAGGCATGAAAACCTGTGATTCTCACTGGGTATCACTGGCTTTGAGTGAGTAACCTGCCCATCACTGGGTCAGTCATTTAATCATTGTGGCTATGCAATGTGATATGCTGATGGATGGAGTTTCACATAAACACATTAGAATAAACCAAGGGTAGATTCATACCCTCACCCTATAAGAATATCAGAAAGCAAGTAACAGGTTAATTGATTCTAGGTGTCACAAGTTCAGGTTCAGGTCCTGCACTAGGAACTCTGGAGCAGGACACCCTTACCCCTTACCTTGAAAAACTTATAATCTTATGTTCAACAATGCAAGGGTTAGTGTGTGCATGTGTGTGTGTGTGTGTGTGTGTGTGTGTGTGTGTGTGTACTTTGTGCAACTTCGGATGCTAAGCACCATGAGAGACCTCTGGAGAAATGTCAAGGATTCTTTATGGGGAAACTTGCAATCTAACAGCAGAGAAAAAGCATGCACGTCATTAATAAGTTAAATTTAATGTGGAGACATTATAAAGTAAAATGCATTCCTTTATCTGGAATGTAAATGGTGGAAGGCAGACTACATAAGGTTTAAGCCAAGCTTTTCATCCTAAGTAGGATTTGGATGGGATGGAAAAACACATCTGCATAGATGAAACAAGTATGGCATGGGAGGAGGGGATGGGAAGCTGAAACTATAGTTGGTGCTGCAGAGGAACAGTATGAGGAAGGAGAAAGACCTGCAAAGAGAGAGGCCAGGTCATGGAAAGCCAGCCTTCCATGTGTAGGCTTTGGAATTGATGTGGAATAAGGCAAGTTTTACAATAGAGAACCTACGGGGTCTGTATTAAAGATATCACCTTGACAGTCATGACAATGATTATATTGAAGGGGAAATTTGAGAGTGTAGGGAAGATATTAATCTATACTACAGACTATTTGAGAATGAATTTTACAGCTGTAACAGATATGAAAAAGAGGGAATGGTTACAAAGATGACATAAGGACACAAAGGTAATACCCTGGCAGTTACTTAGACCTGGGCAGCCCTGACAAAAGGGAGTCAAAATAGAGTTTAATCTTCTCTTGTTATGACTGTAAAAATCATGGTTGCTTGAGTGGTGTTTGGGAATGAACATCTCTACCTTGTTTACAAGCAGCTATTCTGGTTTGCTTGAGACTGATGTCCCAGTGAAGGGAAAAGCAGAGGGAGGATTTCCAGGTATCCTGAAGTACTGCTACATTAGTCAGGCAATACTTCAGATTGGAAAGTTTCTAAAACTTGGAGCCAGTCAGGCCTGAGTTCAATCCTAATTCTTTTTTTTTTTTTGAGTTGGAGTCTCACTCTGTCGCCCAGACTGGAGTGCAGTGGCCGCCCCCGGCCACCGCAGCCTCGACCTGCTGGGCTCCGGCGATCCTTCCGTCTCAGCCTTCCGAGTAGCCGGAATTACAGGCATGCGCTACCACACCCGGCTGATTTTTTGATTTATTGTAGAGATGAGGTCTCGCTGCCCAGGCAGGTCTCGAACCCGCGGGCTCAGGCAATCCACTCACCTCAGCCTCCCAAAGGCGCGGGATTACAGGCTGAGCCACCGAGCCAGGCTTCCTAATTCTTTTTGGATAGTCACTTACTATTATTTATTTGTCTTTAAAAATAGGTCAAATAAAACCAGCACCTTATGATTCTTACAAAGTTTGAAAGACATGCAACTCCTGCTCAATAAATATTCACTAAATATTATGTAATTCTTATAGTAATACTAAAAGGAGACATTGATAATATCTTCATTTTATACTATTTAAGAAGACCAGTAAGAGAGAATGAGAACGGAAAAGAATAAGACATATTTAAGCTCTTTGTAGCCAGCAAGTGGCAGAACTAGGATTCAGACCCACATGGATCTGAATGAAAGTCTGAGTTTTTGGTGCTTCTTTCCATATTTGGGCAGTGACTTTTAAAATTTTATAACCAAGCTGGGCTCGGTGGCTCAGTCTGTAATCCCGTGCCTTGGGAGGCTGAGGTGAGTGGATTGCCTGAGCACGCGGGTTCAAGACCCACCTGGGCAACTTGGCGAGACCTCAACTCTACAATAAATCAAAAATTAGCCGGGCGTGGTAGTGCGCCTGTAGTTCTGGCTACTCAGAAGGCTGAGGCGGGAGGATCACCAGAGCCCAGCAGGTCGTTGCGGTGGTGGCCGGGAGCGGCCACTGCACTCCAGTCTGGGCGACAGAGTGAGACTCCAACTCAAAAAATAAATAAATAAATGAATAAAAGAAAATAAAAATAAAATAAAATTTTATAATCAAATATTTTCCAAAGGACCATACATTGTCATTCAAATATTAGCATGTAATACCAGAGCACTGTGCTATACTCAAGAAATTATGTGTCCTACAAATCTCTGAGGTCACTATTTTTTAAACATGTTACAGGCATTCACAGTCCTGCTTGATAACCTTGGTGGATGTATTATTTATTGAAATAACAACTCTTTTAGTAGATATCAATTAACATCTTTGTTATACCTATGCTCCAGGATTGAAGAAGAAATATACTGATTAATACATCCCCTAAATTCTGGGATAAAGATGAAAATATTGTATTCTTCACTGATGGTCAATACAATAAGTTAGACTAAAGAAAGAATGAGAAACTCTTCCTTCAGGCTTAAAGAACAATGAGTTTAGTGGAGGAAGGTGGTTAGAGTTGAGCCTCCACATGCAGACATCTGTTATTTAACAGTGTTTTCATTTTGCTCTGTCTTATTTTATTATTATTAACTGAGATGGTGATCCAACATTCTTGCTGTTGGCTTTGATCTCTAAAGGCATAAGGCAATCAACATAAAATAGCTGTTATAGCAATGGCTAAACTATGAGGAAAAAGAAGGTAAGCTGGGTCAATTTATGAACTAGGTGTAAGAAAAAATGCAAACAAACAAAAAAACCTAGTCTCTTAGTGCCATAAGGAAGCATAAGGAGGCATCTGTAACCTTTGGAATGGGAGACACTGAGAACACAGAGTACATCCAGTCCCTTAGGGGATAAGATGTCTATGGGGCATCCTGCTTGTATTTTACCTATAAATTGCCTAAGTTTTTCTCTGCAAAGAGAGTTTGCCACTAAAATTGTAGCATCATTAAAACTTGATAGACATCCATGGGTTTTGAGGTCAAAATGCAATCTTTTCTCTCTCTACAAGATAGTATAATAACTTCAAATTATCTTATACATATTCCCCCTTAAATTCCAACTTTCTTGTTGAAAGGGTTGATATTATTCTGTCACTTGGTAAAGTGGAATCAAACCTCTTTTCTGATGGTCCTTAAGTTCCTGAGTAGTTGGGCCTTAGGCAGTTTTTTCCTACCTAATTTTGCTCTACTTTCCTCCTCCCTTTTATCCTCTCTTAGCAACACTGACATTTCATTTCTATCCACTGCTTTGCGTACGCTGTTCCCTCTGTCTGAATGTTTCTCCCAACCCCCTCCTCATTGTCAATTATTCTCTATCACTCAATCCTGTATACCCACTCTGTATAATTATTTCTATGTAAGATGAGCTTATCTGTTTAATTTCTAAACTAGCTAAAATTGAGCACTTACTATGTATCAGCCTATTTCTACATATTTACAGGTATTAAAACCTTTGACGATTGTACCAATATGGAGTAGGCAACATAATCAAGTTCCATTTTTAGGCCAAGAAACTGTTATGTATTGAAATGAAATTATTTACCCAAGACCTTAAAGCTAGCTAGTCAATAGAGGGGCCAGAATCTGAACGAGGTAGACTGGTCTAGAATTTATGCCCCTAATTACAATCCTATATACCTCTAAGCTCTGAATATTATTTATCTTTCACAAATTAAAATAAATGTTTTAGGGATTATTGTCTTCACCGGCATTATTTCACTGTATTCTTATTTAGAACACAGGCATGTGTGCAGACACAGTGCACACACAGGGATGTGTGTAGGTGCACACACACACACACACACACACACACAATGATTCACAAATTTGGCTTTGGTCAATTGCTGACATAGACTTCTAGCCAATAAATAACTAACATGTAACTAACTATATATCAGGCAGAGTTCTGTTCATATTAATATTCATAATCCAGAACTCAAAGACAGTTTAAGAAAAAAAATAACAGAATTCACTGAAGAGCTTCAAATGACTATAAACTCATATAAGCAAATGTTTAGCCTCACTACTGATTAACAAAATAAGATGCCATTTCCTACCTAATTGACAAGGTTTGAAAAATAAATAATACTTGCTGTTGGCAGGAGGATAGTAGAAGGGCTATGTCATACATAAGCTGTGGGAACAAAACTGTTTACAGCCTCGGTGCAACGCCAATTGGGCAACAAGTATCCAAAAACTGCAAAGTTTTTCTTGGCCTTTGATGAAAAAAAAAAAAAAACTTAGCTCCTAGCAAATTAATTTTTAAAAAGGTAAAAAGTCATACAAAAATTTGGGTTGAGATATTTTCACAGTAGGAAATTTTCACATTGTATCTGTGTGCATAAGCAAAACAAAATGATGATGATGATGATGATGATGATGATGATGATGATGATGATGATGATGATGACGGCAACATAAATATCCTACTATAGCCAGTTAGCAATCAAACGTTTATTGGGGGCTTACTGTGTGCAAGACCCTAGGTGAAGTACAGAGTGAGTGAGGTGGTGATGCGTGAGGGAGATGGGGGTGTGGGCCTTACTTTCTTGGAGTGCAGTGCCTCTGGTACTGATTCTAAAGTACGGTTAAACCCACAATGAGAAGTGATAATTAACATTATAAAGAAGACATCTAAAAGAATGATTTGGGAGAATATTTAAATAACAATGATAAAAGACCTGTGGAAAAAGAATGGTAGTCAAGTTAGATAACAAATGAGTCTAATTTGGCATAAAGTGGATAGCATGTAGTACATATACATACATACATAAACATATAGAGAAAAGAAAACATGGATAGAAAATTACCACCATGTTAATGATGATTGTTACTAGGAAATGGAAAAATGGGAACTTACCTTTTCTCTTTTTTTCTTGAATTTTCCACTTTGATGTATATATAGATTATTCAGGGAAATAATTCTATGAATGCCACACATTTCAGTGCAATAAAAGGTATTTATTTAGAACTTGTCTTTCCCGATACTGTCTGGCTTCTTGATCACTCTTTGGGAAAATGAGAAGTGCATCTTACACCACTCATTAGTTGGCAGCTTAACACTCTGGATGTAGTATAAAAACAGATTCCTGCTTCCCAGACACAATTGGGTGGTCTCACTCACATCTTTTCCAGCATCTTCCCCTTCCTTCATCACATCACTTATTGCATCTTGTTTTAATATTAGTCAACTGGCATCTACCTCTTCCTCTTCTTTTGTCAGCTCCTAAAGAACATGGAAGCATCCAACTCATAGTTTATAGAATTAGTTAATGATTAGCTAATTGTTAATAATTAAGCATGTAAAAGAATAAAACCAAGAAAACCCTGGGAATTAATACAAAATATATCATAATTAAAAGTGGAGAAGTTTTAAGGACTCTTGAATCTGACACAATCATGTCATAAGCCTGTCCCTGCCTCTAATTGTGTGACTTTAGACAACAAATTGCTTATGCTCTTGGAGTCTTAACTTCCTCCTATGCAAATTGACAGCAGAATATTGGTGGGAATATAATATAATAACAGAGGCAAATTATTTGGCACAGGCACATAGTAGGAATTTAGAGTATTCTAGGGGCATGTCATTTTCAAGTCTCTATTCAGTTTAAGAAATGGTTGCTTGTATTTTTTTCACTGCCTCTGCCTTTGCTTCGAACTTCTAAGTTGACTCATTAGTACTCATTTGAGATTTTGAAGTATATATCTCTGAAAAGTTAGTGTTCTAGACTAATTTTATATGCACAAAGTGAAAAAAAGCAATGTATTAGGAGACTGTATAAAAAGTGCCTAGCACGGTGTCTGGTACATGGTTTCTTGGTAAAGGCCAAAAGACTTTGCAGTCCTTAGATAACTCAGAAAGAGATTAAGTGTGTGTGTGTGTGTGTGTGTGTGTGTGTGTGTGTGTGAGAGAGAGAGAGAGAGAGAGAGAAAGAGAGAGAGAGAGAGAGAGAGAAAGAGACATTTCATTTGTTCATACCACAGTTTTATTGTCAAATACTATTCTTCTGGAGCCAGACTCCTCCATTTATAGATGAGGAAATGGAAGAAAGAATAGAGGCAATTCAAACTGCCAGGGGAGGGGGTGGGGTACACCTCATCAGCAAGGGTACCTACATAATGAACATTTGTATACTTAACCCTGAATTGTACTCCATCTTTTAAATAAATTTTTTTTTTAAGAATAGAGGTAATTCACTTTTATTTACAAAACTATGTTCCAGACACTGTGCTAAGCAGTTTGTACAATCTTTTAAAGAATTGCCCTTCTTCACTTTTAGAAAAAAAGAAAACCTTAAAAGCTTGGAAAGGTTCAGAGGCATTCCCCAGGCTCTGGATTAGTCAACATTAGAAGATAGATTCAAATTCAGGGCTATCTGGGCCCAAGATCAATGCTGAGAGAGGAGAAGTAAGCTGTGATCCATACCTCCTAACTTCGAGTCTAATGTTGGTCCTGAGAACCCTGCCTTCACTGAACTGTGTAGGAGAGAAGAGTAGCTTGTGCTCCCATCCTCTTCCCATCTGCTAACTATCCAGTTTGGAGACATTGCTTCCATCTGTACCCCATTGTGGAGGCATGTCATTAATGAGATGCTGGGAACAAACAGAAATTGTGCTTTCTCCCGTGGCTCTGCTACAAGCTGCCTAATTGGAATTTATGGGTGGCCGTGATAAAATTTCTGCATAATAAAATCCTGAAGTTTATCTAGCACTCTTAAATAACGGCCAAACAAAGCTTTAACGACAGAACCGAGGTCAAATATGCCTCCCCTTGCGCGCGAGCGTGTGTGTGTGTGGGTGTGTGTGTGTGTGTGTGTGTGTGTGTGTGTGTGTGTGTATACCCATGCCTATGTGTGTTGAGACAGGAAAGGAAGGTTGTTTACAAAAATTAGCCTAATAATAAAATCTTCAGCTTCAAGGCATGTCTTTCTTTTGCTAATTCAGAGCTGAAGTGAATTTTGTTCCCTACTTTCACTCAATATCCTTGAAGAGCTATTCCCTATGTCTGGAGCTTGGTGGGTTTTTTTTTTTTAAGCGCCATCTTCACTTCTGATTGCTGAGTCTGAAGTATCACCTCCTGAGCCCAGCACAAATGGCACAATCCCAGTTGGATGTCATCACTCTCTCTTCTTTGGTGAGTATGATAAATAACAGCAATGATAATAATGACTGAGCAATGATGATGGTAATTTGTCATCTATGATTAGTGCCAAATAGGTATGAAAAAGCCTTATTTTGAAATTAAGCCTCAGATCATCCAACCACACAATAAGGTGACTAGAAATGATTACCTTTTGTAAGCTGCTCAGAGAATGAGAGTAACTCACCCAAGACCAGGAAGATAATGCAAAACAGATCCAAGATTTGCAGGTATTTATTGTCTGTGTGAAGTCTTTCACCAATGCTTAAGATTGTTAACCACATACAGTTACTAAAATATTTATTTTAATCAGATAGAGACTGGAACAATATAAACTATTAGAGACTCTAGAATGCCGCATGAGCTTTGTTTGATCACCAAGATGAATGTCAGTAATTCATGTTGTGGAGATAGCAGAAGTGATGATTATAGGCAAGAAAGTGCTTGATACATATAGAGAAGCTTGTGTTGTAATATTATTGATATGTGCTTTTCAAACTCGCTTCCCCAGCCCATTGATTGTATTCCTCAGACCAAAATCCTAAGAGTCATTCTCATTTTCTCTTTTGTTTTTCTTTCTGACTCACATCTAAGCCACCGCCATCCACTTGGAAACTGCTGGCCAATTCACAATCATTTCTGGTTTCCAAATTGCATGACCTCCTGACAGTCTCCCCCTTCCACCTTCACCACCCCACTTCAAGCTCTGATTTTGCAGGGTTCTGATGTGAGGTTTCTCACAGATTATCCAGACAACTCTCCTCTCCTTAAAACCCTCCAATATAGCTGATGGTATCATACAATTTTTGTTCATCTTACGTGTAATAGTGACATTAATGTTATGCTTAAAAAAGAGTCGATATGTTTAGAATATTTAAAGTAGGAATATTTAGAGATGATATTTTCTTATATCTGAGATTTGCTTCAGAGAATGTGAAAAAAGTGCATGGGGACACAAATACACAAAAGTGGTCATGAGAAGCCTTGTGATTATATTAACACACAGAAACTTATTGCACCAAGTTATCAACTCAAGCTTGAAATTGTTCATTAAAAAGGGTTAAAAAAAAAAACCCTGGATTAATTGCCTTTGAAACTGGAATACAAATCCCCAACCAAAAGCCATATGTGATCAGGCCCCTGCCTGTTCCTTTCTCCTCAGTGTTCACTCTGGTCCTGATCCACTGACCTTCCTGGCCTTTGAAAATGTAAAGCTCTTCCTGTTTTGAGGGCTTTGAACTTGCTCATCCTCTGTTTGGGATTTCTTTCTCTTAAACCTGAGATGGCCAATCCCTCTCAAATTGGATCTCAACTCAATGCAGTCCTCATATAGAGACCTTTCTGATCACTCCAGATAAATTATACATCACCTTCCCGTCACTCTCCACTATATCATCCTGCTTTGTCTTCTGTAGCACTTTAAAATTGTTTAATTTTGCTTAATCAACCACAGTACAATATGACTTCCTTTAAGTTGGAAATTCCACCTTGTTCACACAGGTTATCTATTTTTAAGGGATATTTTGAGGTTTAGTAGTCATTCAAAACATACTAGCTGACAGTTTACACATTATTATAGTGACTCTCAAAGTTACCAAACCCCAGAGGATTTTATTTATTGTCATAACAGTGACTGGCATTAAGACTTAAGGAGTCAAGGATGCCAATAGACTTGCCAAGCACGGGGAAATGGCACATCCAATGAGGATTTGTCCTGCCCACAATTTCAGTAATGCCCTCATTAAAAAATCCTGGGCTAGAGAATGGCCATCACAGGTGGTAATAGTGGGACAAGCTTGACATGGGGAAGTCACATGAAATAAAGTGCTAGAGAAAAAAATCAGAACTAGACCAAAATGGAACTTCTTTTATTTTTTTTTTTTGAGTTGGAATCTCACTCTGTCGCCCACACTGGAGTGCAGTGGCCACTCCTGGCCACCGCAGCCTCGACCTGCTGGGCTCAGGCGATCCTTCCGCCTCAGCCTTCCAAGTAGCCGGAACTACAGGCGCGCACTACCATGCCCATCTTATTTTTTTATTTATTGTAGAGATGAGGTCTCACTGCCCAGGCGGGTCTCAAACTCGCAGGCTCAGGCAATCTGCTCACCTCAGCCTACCAAAGGCGCAGGATTACAGGCTGAGCCACCAAGCCCTGCTAAAATGGAACTTCTTAATAACATCATAAGAAATTGTAAATTTATTTTGGAAAGTTGCATTAGTTTCCACGGTAGTGTCATAACACATTACTGTGAAGTTAGTGGTTTAAAATAGCATATTTATTATCTAATAGATCTGTAGGTCAGAGGTTCAGGTGGGCCCAGTTGGGTTCTCTGCATAGGGTCTTAAAAGGCCAAAATCAAGCTGTGCTCTTATCTGGAGGCTCTGGAAGAATTCATTTCCAAGATCCACAGGTCTTAGATTGAATTCAGTGATTTGGGGTTATAATACTGAGGTCTGTGTTTCCTTGGCACTATCAACCAGGGGCCTTTGCCCTAGATGCTGCCCACAATCTTTTTCTTGCTTCCGGAGTGACTACCTTCAGCAACAGAGAATCAATTCAGTCTCCTGCTTTGAACTTTTCTAGCTTCTTCTGGTCACAACATTGTAACTACAACTAGAGAAAGTGCTCTGTTTTTAAAGACATATGTAATTAGATTGGAGTCACCTGGACAAGCTAGGTTACTTTTACTGCTTTAAGGTCTGTAAACTTAATTATATCAGCAAAGTCCTTTGCACCATTTAATGTAACAGAGACACAGGTTGCAAGGATGAAGGCATGGGCATAGTTGGGAACCCCTTCTGCCTACCATGGGAGTCATTGAGTGTTTTAAAAGAGGCAGATAACGTTGCCCAAATCTGTTTAAATAAGTCTTCTTTTCTCTGTGGCTATTTGTTAGCAATAGGCTTCTTTCTCCTCTAGGAACAATGACAACGAAGCCTGCAGGGACTCTGTTGGGAATGTCATTATAAGCCAGCAGCTGCATGTCAACTCAAGGGGTACTGTAGCCCCAGCTCCAAATAAATAAAGCAGAGAGGAAGGGAGTGTGTCTGCTTGCACAAATGGTGTATCTCAGCTGCATTCCCATCTCTGGGAATTTATGAGTGGAGCACATGCCAGGGGGCATGGAGAGCTTCATTCCCAGAAGCAGATGCTGCTGATCCCCACACAGAAGCCACCTCACTCTTCAGCCCTTCCATATACTGCCTGCCAGATGGCTACAGCTGAATCCACAACTGAATAGATGTCTGCTGTTGGCGCCAAAAACACTTCTGTGGGACTGGTTAAGGACCTGAGGTGGTATGGCAGGGCATCAAATACACATGAACAATAAAAATGTTAAGGGTGTGCCAGGCACCGTGCTAAGCACTTTGCAATCATTAACCAAACCTTCACAATATTCTCATGTGGATAGTGGGATTCTTATGCCCACTTCATACCGGGAGAGATCAAGTCTTGGAAAGGTCAAGTAGTTTACCAAAGGTTGTAGAACCAGTAATACATGGAGCTGGATTGTGAATAGAGGCAGATCTTTCCCCCACAGTCTGTGATTTTAGACATCGCACAAATTATATCTGATGCCCAAAGATGTTTAACCTCCTTCCCCAGGCTCCATAGCATCCAATCTCATATTGCACTAGCTCAGATATGCCCAAATCTGAACAGTTTCCATCAGATGAACCAGTCTCATTTACATGTCAATGCCCCCAGAATATTTACCTTCTGTAACATGGTATGCAAAACTGGTAAGTGGAAAAATTGAAACTGACATGAAGAAAAGGATATCGGTAGCCAAAAGAACTTGGATAATTGAAGTCAAGTATGGAATGGAGCCAAGAAGTTGCAAAATGGGAGAAAGTGACGTCTGACTCTAGACCTACCTAAAGACTACTGGATACCCAGTAAGAAGTTGCAGACACAGGGCAAATATCATTATCTTGAGCCTGTATTGATTACTTAATATACATCAGGAACTAAATTATGTTCATTACACAGATGAACTCATTTAATTTTCAGATCATCTCTATGAAAAAAAAAATATTACCCCTAGTTTATAAATAGAGAACATGGAACTAAATAATATAAATAATCTTCTCTAGGTATCGCAGCAGGTAAAAGGCAGTTCTGAGATTTGAACTCAGGCAGTCTGATATGATAAGTGATTCAACTCTATTTTCTGTACCAAAATGTCACAGGAAAATTTGCGTTTAGCTCTTAGGGTGTTGGGTTGACTCAGAAGAGAAATACAGTCTATTTTGGCACCACACTGCTAGATACAGTCTATCTTGGCATGAGTCAGGTGAGAATATACCTCATGAAATGATGCCCACAGATTCAGAGATATCCCATACTGACATAGGAAGCATTTTTTTAGTAAATTAATGAATTGGATCAAACTGAGAAGAGTAATGCCATTGATGAATTAATAAAATCTATTGTTGGATTACCAAATCAGACAGAGAGACAGATACAATTAGCATATGAAACATAATGGGGAAGTAAAGGTGAGGATATATCTTGAGATGAAGTTAAGCCAGGTCCAAGGTGCTCTTAGATGGAGTCATTCAGGAGTGAAATCTGGCAGTAACTCAGATTGCTTCTCTTGTTTGCTATCAGATGTCCACTGCAGGTGCCAGTGTGGTAACAAAGGCAATACCAACCTTGGTTGGACCCTAAGACCATCAACTACCAGGCTGGGTAAGGAGCATGTGTGGGGAGATGAAAAAAACAGAACATTCAAGTCTTCCCCAGAAAGCTAGTGAATATAAAGATGTGCATATTATAGGACACATCTGACTGGGTACATAACAGTTGCTAAGAAAATGGGAATTTTAAGGAACACCATCATTTATACAAATGATCAAGGAATATGGGCTATAATATTATAGCCCATATCAAGGAATATTATATTATATAATAATATTATATTATATTATTATAATATTATAGCCCATATCAAGGAATATGGGCTATAATATTGCCTATATACACTGGGCACTGAATTTATGCAAACTCTGACACAGAGAGGATAAATAAAAAATGGACATAAGACACTGTCTCATTTTCTTTATCCATTTTCTGTGGACAGTAGGTTTGGTTCCATGTTTTTGCTATTGTGACTAGTGTGGCAATAAACATGTGTGTGAAAAATATTATGCAGCCATAAGGAAGGGCAAGTTGGATGAAGTTGAAGACAATCATTCTTAGTGATCTATCAGAGAAATAAAGAACCAAATTTTTCATGTTCTCTCTCATAAGTGGGACCTGAATATTAGTCACAATAGCATAAAGGAGGGATCTGCAGTAGGGAAAATGCCAGGGAAGGAAAGAAGGGGGACATGTAACAACACAAAGGGTACCTGTCCTAAACCAGGGGAAGTGAGGACCAATTGCAGGACCAAACTTCACCTGCACATACATTACTTATGTATCTAATCCTGACTTGTACCCCAAATCTTTATAAGAAAATAAGTTTTAAAAAAAACCAAAAAACACACTATCTCCACAGAGCTGTGTTAATTACATAAAATACACTAAAAAACATGCTAATGTGAAGAAAGTATGCTGCATATAGTTTGAATGAGCTAATAAAGCACACGAGTACCTCCAAAGGAACATAAGGATGCACTAATGTTGGTCTTCTTCCCTCCTTTACTCTCTTCAAATGACCCCCTTTCCCAACCTTTAAAACTCAGCACCATAAAGCAACCATTTTTTATGTAAATAGCTATGTGGTCATAGACTTGAATGGATTATGACTGGGATGGTTGTTTCTATTCAACAATATCCAGAAATTTGAGGACCAGGACTGGACTCGTCTAGTGGTGCCCTCACTAACACATCTGGTGGTCAGTACCGGCTGTAGACAGAAGCTTTAGAAGAGTATGTCATCATTGCCTTACTGGACTCTTTGAGCTATGGTCATTGTCCTTTTTCCTGGCTTTGGCCCCCTCCACATCTTCTCTCTCTCTCTCTCTCTCTCTCTCTCTCTCTCTCTCTATCTCTATCTCTATCTCTATCTCTATCTCTATCTCTCTAATTTGCTTTCTAAATAAACTATAGTTTCCAGTCTAAAAAATCCAAAACAAACAAACAAAAAACACAGAAGAGCCTGTCAGGTGTAACATCTACAAGTAGATTCTTCATGTGACCTGGGTTACATTCCCTAGGCAAGCATCCTGAGAGACACAAGTTAAAGTTAAAGCTGTATTACAGCCTTATTTCAATGCATGTAAATGTACTCTGTTGATCAGAGCAGTCACTTCCCACAAGATTCAAGAGAAAAAAATAGTCTCCACCTCTTGATGGGGAGTGGCAAGGCTCTGGAAGAACATAAGGTGCTGCAGATATTGTTGTAGTCATTTTTGGAGAATATAATCTGCCATACTGTCTGATATCCAAACCCCTATGATTCCATGTATCCATCCATTTAGAAAAAGAAGCTAAGAATATAACTTTTTTTACATTAATCTCTTTTCAGTGTTTTAGCATATCAAAATCTTGACAAAATTGTATTCTGCAATTCTAGAGATTGGGTTAGGATTATGTCTTTATTGATCCCCATTTCATTGTCATATATATGCCCAACTTTAAAAATTAGAGACTAAAAGGATGAATTTTCATTAAGCAAGCATATTAAGTCCTCCATGAATCACCAAGTTTTTTGAATAATATGCATTCCCTCATTCTCATGTGTTTGGATATTTACAGCTATGTTTTTATTTCTAATTCAAATATATCTGTTAGGGGAAATATATAACTGATTTTTATTTGGCCCAATTCCCTCATCTGTAAAATGAAAAAGAATGGAATTAGATAAGCAATTCACAAAGTGCACTCATTGGCATGCTACTTATGATACTATAAAAAATAAGGTCTTATGACTGAAAAAAAAAAGCAAAGTACAACAGGATTTTTGTTGTAGAATTTCTCAGAGCTTTTAATATTGTCTTCAAGTTCTTTTGTAACAAAAAACTTATTTTGCAAGATCATCTTAAGGGAATAGAAGTTCCTAGAGCACACTTTGAAAAATACTGAATGGGTCAGTTAATCTTCATTTGTTTCTGTGGAACACGTCATTTAACAGAGACAAAGATTGGTATCATATCCCCGAAGGACAGGGTGGAACAAATTAAGAGAATTAACTCAACTTTACATGCTGGCCTCCTTATTTATTTCTAATAATTTTGGCATGTGTTATCTTCCTCTCTTTTTTTTTACGTTATTTTTATTATTTTTATTTTTTATAGGTGTATGCCTCTGCTCCTGGCTAATTTTTTAAAAATTTTATTTTAGGGTAGAGATTTGTGGTACAAGTAAGGATTAACTACACAAGTAGACTGCACGCAGGTGAAATTTGGGTCTCCAACCGATCCTCACTTCCCCTGGCTTGGTACCAGGTACCCTTTACATTGTCACATGCCCCCCATCTTTGGCAGTGCCCAGTGATTCCCAATCCCTCCCTTGTGCTAATGTGATTAATGTTCAGATCCCACTTATGAGTGAGAATATGTGATATTCAGTTCTTTGTTTCTGTAATAGATCCCTATCACAGTATGATGGTCTCCAACTTCAACCAATTTGCTGTGAAATCTATGATTTTGTTCTTCTTTATGGCTGTGTAATACTCCATCATGTACATGTACCTTATTTTTTTTATTCAGTCCACATTCTTTTCTTTTTTTATTTTAAAATTATGGGGTACAATTCAGGGCTAGGTATTCATTGTGCAGGTACCCTTGTTGATGAGGTGTGCTCCCCCTTCCCCAGGAAGTTTCCCACTACTGCCAACCCCACCTACCCTCCCCTTCCCACTCACCCACAGTTTCCCACTACTGTCATTCCTTTTCTTATGGTATTACCATAGTTGTTCGAGGTCCACTTATGAGTGAGAACATGTGATACTCAGTTCTTGGTTTTTGTGAAAAATCATTCAGTATTATGGACTCTAAGTCCATCCAGATTGCTGTGGAGTTCATGATTTTGTTCTTTATGGTTGCATAATATTCCATTGTGTACATGTACCACATTTTTAAAAATCTGGTCCTCTTTTGATGGGCAGCACAGTTGGTTCCATGTTCTTGCTATTGTGAACAATGCTGCAACAAACATACGTGTGCAGGTATCTTTTTTATAGACTGATTTGAGTTCTTCCGGGTGTATTCCCAGTAGGGAGATTGCAGGGTCATATGGAAGGTCGATTTTTAGAAATTTAGGAATTGCCACAGTTTTCCACAGAGGCTGTACTAGTTTACCCTCCCACCAACAGTGTAGAAGTGTTCCCTTTTAGCCACATCCTCTCCGGCATCTGTTATTTTTAGAGTTATTGATGATGGCCATCCTGACGAGTTAGGTGGTATCTCAGTGTAGTTTCAATTTGCATCTCCTTGATGACTAGTGAGGCTGAACATTTTTTCATGTATCTATTGGCTGGTCTTCTTTTGAGAAGTTCTATTCATATCTTTTGTAATGAGGTTGTTTGTTTTTCTCTTTTCAGCACATTTGAGTTCCTTGTAGATCCTTGATGTTAGGCCTTAGTCAGACGGAGTTGGCAAATACTTTTTCCCAGTCTATGGGCTGTCTCCCTGCTCTCTTGATGGTTTCTTTGGCTTTGCAGAAGCTTGTCAGTTTAATGAGGTTCCACTTGTCTATCTTATCTCTTATGGCCTGGGCACTTCAGGTTTTGATCAGGAATTGGATGCCAGTTCCAACTTCCATAATAGTGTCTCCTGCATTTTCTAAGGTTCTTACAGTTTGAGGTTTTACATTTAGGTCTGTGATCCATTTAGAGTTAATTTTTGTGTATGGGAATAGGTAAGGGTCCTGTTTAAATCTTCTGCATGTGGTCAGTCAGTTTTCCATTTACTGAATAGTTTCTCCTCTCCCCAGTAGTGGTTGGTGGAGACTTTGTAGAAGATGAGTTGGTTGAGAGATTGAGGTTTTGCTTCTGGAATCTCAATTCTATTCCTTTGGTCTATATGCCTGTTCTTGTACTAATACCAGGTTGTTTTGGTTATTGTAGCTTTATAATAAAGTTTAAAGTCTGGGAGTGTGATATCTCCTGCTTTGTTTTTTTGTTTCTTTGGTTGTTGCTGCGGATTGTTTTGGTTATTGTTTGTCATTTATGTTTCCATATGAATTCCGGTATTGTTGTCTCTAGTTCTGAGAAGAATGTTGCTGGTAATTTGATGAGTATAGCGCTAAATCTATAGATTGCCTTAGGTAAAATGGACATCTTCACAATGTTGATTCTTCCCATCCATGAGCATGGAATATTTTTTCACTTGTTTGTGTCATCTTTGATTTCTTTGAGCAGTGTTTTTTAGTTTTCATTGTAAAGGTCTTTCACGTCTATGGTTAGGAAGATGCCAAGGTATTTCTTTCTTTCTTTTTTTTTTTAGCTATTGTGAATGGAATTATGCTTTTTATTTGTGTGTCTGTTTGTTTATTATCAGTGTATAAAAATGTGATTATCTTTTGCACATTTATTTTATACTCTGAGACTTTCCCAAAGTCATTTGTTAGTGCAAGGAGGTTTTTGACAGATTCTCTTGGGTTTTCTAGGTATAGAATATGACATCTGCAAACAGAGATAACTTGATTTCCTCTTTTCTAATTTGGATTCCCCTGATCACCTTCTCTTCTCTGATTGCTGTAGCTAGAACTTCCAAAACCATGTTGAACAGGAGGAATGAGAGTGGGCATCCTTGTCTTATTTCAGTTTTCAAGGAAAATGGTTCCAATTTCTGTCTGTTTAGCAGTATGCTGGCTGTGGGTTTCTCATAGATTACTCTTCCTCTTTTAAAATTAATTTTGAGATGGAACTATCCCAATTTGACTCTAGTAGTAACGGCTACCTTTCTGTTGTTGCTTTTGAGTGCCTTTTTATTATCTTTTTATTGTTGTTACTATGGGTTAGTACCAGCTTGGACATTTTATGTGTATTGCGTCTATGAATTCTCCTAAAGGCTCTAACAAAATCAGAATATTACTATTCCTATTTTCCAGATAACGAAACTGAAGCTTAGAAATGCTTTCAAAAGTCATCCAAGGTCATAGGTCAGGGGCAGAGGCAAGATTTGAAGCCACATCTTGAGAAGTGCAATGGATTATGCCAGTACCCAACAGTCTTGCCATTTTATTGCACAGCCACCACTTCAAAAACAATGAACCTTCACACTCCACAGATGACTCACAATATTAGTAGCAAATCTCATGTTCCGGCTCACCTTGCACTGGAATTCCTTACGTTTTTCCAACCTTCTCAGACTGTGGACCTTTGAACTGAATCCTGCTGTGCCCATCGTTGCTGTGACTTCCGATAATTATAATGACAATGGTGATGGCTTATCTTATTATTTATTATTTTATTGCTACCAATTTATCATTTATTATTATTTTGTGCTCTTGGTTCTAGAAACTGACTTTTCATGCTGTTTTTCTAGATTCAGTTCTGGCTTCTTTGCTCATCTGGGCCTAAAACTCCTTCTCTTATTATATGTTTTTTTACAGGTCTGAAATAATACCCCATATGATCCACCTCTGCCACAGGACACTTCCACCCAGTGTTGGCTCTCCACATAGGTGCTGGTGTTTGGGTCCACAGTACTTTGGGTCCAAAGTACTGTTTATGTTCAAAGTCCCCATGGGGCTCCTGCATGGTGTTCCACACAGCACATCATGGCATTAATTCATACTGTCATGGAAGCTAGGTTGTAAGTCAGTGATAAGTGAGTAACTCAACAAATATTTATAGGGTCTGGGTGCAATGGCTCATGCCTATAATCCCAGCATTTTGGGAGGCCAAAGTGGGAGGATTAGTTGAACCCAGGAGCTCAAGACCAGACTAGGCAACATAATGAGACCCTGTCCCCACAAAACAATAGCCAGGCTTAGTAGTGCATGTCTGTAATACCAGCAGGTCGAGAGTCTTAGGGGGAAGGATCACCGATGGTAAATTATGATCCTACCACTGTGCTTCAGCCTGCTTGACAGAGTGAGACCTTAACCAAATAATAATAATAATTTGTTGAATATCTACTATATGATGAGCACTATGCCGGGACTACATGAGTGAGCAATGAAACTGACAGTCTAGTGAGGGAGACCAGTATCAGTGCCATATACAGAAAAGTGGGTTTGTTATAAATACAGCTGAAGTAAACAATGTGAAGTAAAGGAGCAGGCACCCATGAACCTGTAAACAAAAGGAGCCTGATTTTCTTTAGTGGGTCAGAGAAATCTTACATGAGAGGATGATGCTGTGGTTAAACTCTGAAGGACATGTCAATGAAGTGGGGTATGCAACATGCCAAAAGAGGAAAGAGGGACAGCAAGGGCATGGACCCAAGGGTGCATTGAAGCATTGACTTTGGGAAGTACCAACTGACTGGTGTAGCTAGAGCAAGAGACACGTTCTGGCTCATGCTTCCCTTTTCATTTGGATATTCATACAAACACAGTGTGGTGCCACTGGAGGTCCCAAGCAGGATACTGAAATTAATTTATTTGCATTTAAAAAATCACTTTGGCTGAAACTTCAAGAGAGAACTAGAAGGAGCCAAGGTGAATTTGGGGAGACCAAATATAGGCCAATAGCAGATTACTGATCACTGACCCTTAAGGGGCTTTTCTGTTCTTGCATTAGATGATTTTATGTTTATCCAACAGAAATTGTAGATTTTATTTGACTGCACTTATTTGAAACAAACACGACGTTTTATTGGGTTTTTATACTATCATTCAGTACATATATCTTATTTGAAATTGTGCTTCCTAGCCGGGCTCGGTGGCTCAGCCTGTAATCCCGCGCCTTTGGGAGGCTGAGGTGAGTGGATTGCCTGAGCCCGCGGGTTCGAGACCCGCCTGGGCAGCGAGACCTCATCTCTACAATAAATCAAAAAATCAGCTGGGCATGGTAGCGCATGCCTGTAATTCCGGCTACTTGGAAGGCTGAGGCAGAAGGATCGCCGGAGCCCATCAGGTCGAGGCTGCGGTGGCCGGGAGCAGTCACTGCACTCCAGTCTGGGTGACAGAGTGAGACTCCAACTCAAAAAAAAAAAGAAAAAGAAATTGTGCTTCCTATACTGCCAAACTGTCTCTACAGGTAGGGCACACTTCATTGATTGCAATTTTTAAAGAAAAAATCCAACCAATCAATTTTTTAAAACAGTCTAAGTCACACGTATATGTGTGTATACTCTGGATTATAAAATAGAAATGTTTTTGAGGAGGACTAGAGTGGATGGAAAAAAATACAAATTTTGAAGTCAGGGTCATCTATTCACTGAATAAATATGTATTGAGAATATTTATTAAGCTCTTAAGATGTGTTCTATACTGCCCTGCTACTAGGATATAGTGGAACGGTGAAATGAAATAAACTGAGCCTCTCTCTGTCTCTCTCTGTCTCTGTCTCTGTTTCTGCTTTTCTCTCTCTCTTTCTCTCTCTCTCTTTCTCTCTCTCTCCCTCTCCCTTTTCCTCTCTCTCTCTCTTTCCTTCTTTCATTCATAACTTAACTGCATTAGAAAGAATATAAGATTTTCAGTACATACATATCTGACTTTTAATCGCAGCCATGTAACTTTGAACAAGTTACTTTTCTGATATTGAGGTTTCTCCAAGGAGAACAATATTTCAGATTTTTGGAATAATATTTGAGAATTTTTAAAATAACAGTCTTATAAGAATTGATATACCATGTTCGAATCACTAAAAGAGTGGCACATATCTTTATAATTAGCATATAATAGTATCTGGCACATATCTTTAAAATTGGCATATGACAGGCTCCCAAATTTAGATTCTACCATAATAGAGTTTTCATTCATATTCATATTTGGCAATAATTTTAATGACTCCACCCTCTTGATTTGGAGATATTTATTAGTTTTGGATATTTTAATATTTTTAAAACTTCTGTAGCTGGGCAAACCAATTTTAAATAATGATTCCAAGTTATGATACAAAGTACATTATGTTAAATCAATACTGTGCTCTTTCCCTCTTTCTTGAAAGCTATAATAAAAATCTATGCATATAAATACATATGCAAATACATATACAAATGTACATAATATATAGACCTCTGTGTCTATATATAGAAAGTAGATAGATAGATAGATAGATAGATAGATAGATAGATAGAAATATATACACAAGCACATATCTTGACTGGGAGGGAAATGACTTTGATATTTGCAGTGGTTTACATTTTGAATGTACAGTATTATCAAAGTATTGAAGTAATTTCTGAAGCCTTGAAATAGTGATGCTGCTGTCAATTTAATTCCCACTTTATCCACTACTTCAGCCTGGGGCTGTAAAAAAACAGCATTGTTCATGGGTAATTTCCCACTCTTTCCTGCTGCTAACAAAATGGATACTTTCTTTAAACTAGAAAACACACTTTCTGGCATTGCTCACTTCAATTGGGAATGGGTTCGATGTGATCAAAGTCACAGCCCGCGGACAGACAGCTCCCATCTCTTTGAAAAAAGACTCAGTGTTCTCTAACTCACAGGCTTGTATCTACCAATGTTTAAAGATACTTTCCTTGCTCCAGAATAACAATTCTATAAGCCCAAATATAAGTCGGTCTTCTAAACAGAAAGATTTCTCAATGTGGAAATTAAAAAAAAAAAATCAAGCATCAATCTAAGTTATTTAATGAATAAATTTAGTTGCAGGATCTTTTTTAATTCAAATGAAACATCAAACTTTTCTCATTCTTAAATATCAATGTTTTTGGCTCATTTAAGGATGCTCTCCAGAGCACATCATTTTCACTTCCATTGAAATTATTGGTGACAGAGGCTTTGAATCCTTGTAAGATGATGCCATTTGCTCCCAGTAACCACTCCTGTAATAAGCTCTTTTTTCTAGGCTTCTCCATTTATCTTGTAAGTGCAACTTGGTGACCTCTACAATGTAACTACTTAACTCTATTTCTTTTAAAAACACATCTTTAAAAGACTTGTTTACAACAGCATCTAAACTTGCAATTGTGAGGTCATAGCTCCAAGAATATTTACTAAATTGTGTTACATTCTCTTGTCTTTTTTTGATTTTTAACTGATTCTGCTAGTGACCTCTTTAAACAATCCAAACTAGTATTGATTTAGGTCCTCTCAGGCTAATGTACAGTGCTTTATTTGAGACACAGTGACTGAGAAAGTGCTCTGTAATGTGAGATATTTTGTTAAGACTCAGATTTTTCTAGTGGGGTGGGGATGATATGTTTTTGAGGAAAAATCTTTACCTTATGTGAACATTTATGGTTCATTGCATAAATGTCACTATGGTCTCTCTTATCTTTAGCAAACAATTTGTCTTAATATTCTATGGCATTCTTTTGTGTTGAATCCAGTCTTCATATTTTGCAAAACTACTCTATAGACTATCCATTTTGTAAGCCATTCCGTGACTTGTTTTATTGTGCATACTTACATGTTTGGCATTCACTAATTATTGAGAATTGTGATAAATGCCTTTCATTCACTTTTTAAAAATCTCACTAAGTACTCACAATCTATGAGGCAAATATTTCTGTTTTCTGTTTTGCAGATTAAAAAAAAATACTGTGACTCAGAGAAATTAAGTAACTTTCCAAATATTACACACCTAATCAGTGGCAGAGTTGAATTTCAAACCTGTGTCTGTCTGATTCCAAAATTTTATACATTTACTTGAATACAGTGTCTATAGGCAGTCCTATTATATGTCTATAGAAGAAGCAATTTTAGACATCTCTTGGGGAGAGATAGATTGTTTTGTAGTTTGGAAAGTTATAATTTAATGGTCCTTTGCCTCTGTTTTTCAAACACCAAAGAAAGATGACCCAATAATTTAACTCTAGCTGTTTAAATAAGAGAAATGAAAACGTATGTTTATACAAAAACTTGTACATACATGCTTATGGCACCTTTATTAATAATAGCCCCAAACTGAAAACTGCCAAAATGCCCACCGACAGATGAATTATTTAACAAATTCTGTTGTAGTACAATGAAATAGTATTCATAAAATAAAAAAGGAAAGAACTATAGATATATTCAGCAGCATTGATGAATTTTCAAAACATTATGTTTAACAAAAGAAGCAAAGTGAAAAAGCGTATAATAAATTATTCTTTTTATATGTGAAGTTCAAGAACTGGTAAAACTAATTTATAGTGACAAAAAGCAAATCAGTGACTAAACTCTGAGCTAAAGATTAGGATGGATTGGAAAAGGGCCCTAGGGAACTTTTTTTGGAAGGATAGGAATATTCTATATTTTGATTGTGGTTGTTGCTTATATGGGTGTGTACACTTGACAAAACCCTATGCAATGTATATTTAAAATGGGTACATTTTAAGTTATGTAAGATCTATTTTAACAGCATTAAACAAAAATTCAAAGAAGGGGACCTATTATTAAAACAAAAAAGTAAACATTCTAAAATAAAGATCAATTAAGTTGAGGACAAAGGTGTTCATAACTGAAAGAAAATTTACAAAGACAATAATGAATAAATGAGGGATATCTGACCATAAAAATAGATGATGTTAAGGGAAGAGGTGGACTAACTTCAAATATTAGTCACAAGGTTATATCTAAGAGGGAAGAAATGAAGACAAACATTATATAGGTCAGGGGCTAGAGATCTTGGTTCCCCAAAAGAATACTTTTGTAACAACTATCATTGTCCAGTGAAAATGTGCTGTCCTCTGCAGTGGTAAACCCCAATAGACATGTTCAAAAAAAGATGGATAAATAGCTATTGACAACATGGAACCAACCTAGGTGAGCATTAATGGCGATTGGATAAAGAAAATATGGTACATACACATCTATGCAGACATAATAAAGAACAAAAGTAAGCCGGACTCGGTGGCTCAGCCTGTAATCCCGCGCCTTTGGGAGGCTGAGGTGAGTGGATTGCCTGAGCCCGCGGGTTCAAGACCCGCCTGGGCAACTTGGCGAGACCTCATCTCCACAATAAATCAAGAAATTAGCCGGACACGGTAGCACAAGCCTGTAGTTCCAGCTACTTGGAAGGCTGAGGCGGAAGGATCACCGGAGCCCAGCAGGTCGAGGCTGCAGTGGCCGGGAGCGACCACTGCACTCCAGTCTGGGTGACCTGAGTGAAATTCCAACTCAAAAAAAAAAAAAAAAAAGACAAAAGTATGTCTTTGCAGTAACCTGGATGCAACTGGAGGCCATCAGTCTAAGCGAATTTAAACAGAAACAGAAAACTGAATATCACACATTGTTACTTATAAGTGAGAGCTAAACACTAGATACACATGGGCATAAGGATGGGAACAGCAGACCCTGGAGTTTCCTAAATGGGAGAAAATGCAAGGTGGACAAGGGTTGAAAACTACCTATTGTGCCCTCTCCTCACCATTTGGGTGATGGGTTCAATTGAAGCAATTGAAGTCTCACCATCCATAATATACCAATGTAACACACTTGCATATCTACACCTTGAATCTTAAATTTTTTAAAAATGATTTTCAGAGATTCTTAAGATGAATGAAAGGGCAACTAAGCCAATCTTTAAAGGAATGTAATCCAATCTCTGAGCTAAAAAAAAAAGGAAAAAAAAAAAAAGAAAAGAGAAAGCCCATCCTCCTTTTAAGGTGTCTGTAATACCCATTTCAATTCAAAAAGCAAGATTGAGATTTTTAATTGAGGAGACAGCTGTCCAGGTGCCAGTATTTGGAATGGTTCATTAAATTAAAATGGACAGGCCAGGCTTAGTGGCTCAGACTGTAATCCCAGTACTTTGGGAGGCCGAGGTGAATGGATTGCCTGAGTCTGCAGGTTCGAGACCAGCCTGGGCAACTTGGTGAGACCTCGTCTCTACAATAAGTCAAAAATTAGCAGGGCGGGGTAGCGTGTGCCTGTAGTTCTGGCCACTTGGAAGCCTGAGGTGGAAGAATCACTGGAGCCCAGCAGATCGACGCTGGGGTGGCCATTAGTGCACCACTGCACTCCAGCCTGGGTGACAGAGTGAGACTCCAACTGAAAAAAAAAATTAAAAAAAAATTAAAATGTACAGAAAATTGGGCTTAATTCTAAGACTGCATGTGGAGTTTTTTATAAAATAAAATAATAAATATGTTTATTTATTGTTCTTTTTTCCTCTGTGCTAATGTCTTCATTGCACCAAATTTTATGGAGTTCTAATAAAGGCTGGAAAATGTACTCACAGTCACAGGTGATATATGTATATACACAGAGTATCAATGTTAATCTAATATTGGGGAAAAACCCACAAGTTTTACCTAACAGCCAGGTGTGGGCCCAAAAATACCAAGCACACTTCTCTGGGAGTGAGATGCCTGCCACCACCCAGCAGGTGGTGTCCATTCTACTCATTAACTCATTAACTATCACTACCAGGATATACTAGGCACTCCAAAAAATTAACATGATGAAAACCTAACCGAATATCTGTTCCATTCAGCCTTCTTTTCTTGTAGTCCTCATCAGAAAACAGCACCTAAGCCACTCTCAAAACCTAAGACAGACTCTTGTTCCTCAGCCCTACCATATTCAACAAACCATTATTCTTGCTGATTTATCATTTTACCATTTCTCATTGTCAATCTTTTCTCTTTAGTCTCACTGCCACTGTCTCTCATCAGACACCCACAGTTTATGACCTGGTGTGATGCAACAGGGATCTAAACTCTCTTCCTGTACCCAGTCTACTCTTTCTGGATAGGGGATGCATTTTAGAAAAACACTAAGCCTTTGTATAACTTAAACTTTGCCCATTCATTATCTGACTTCATCTTACAGCTTCCCTTTATATTCTTTGCTCCAATAATAATCAGTTGTTTGAAAATTTGTGGAGTCTTATTAGGTTTTAGTATAACTGTCTTGCTATATCTATCCTGACCATTCTGCCCCACTTTTAATCTGAAGTCGCCTACTATACAAACTGAGGAAGAGAAACGCACACACACACACACACACACACACACACACACACAATTCCTTTAGTGATGGTTGAGAAAGTTCCTGAAGGTGAGATAGATGATGTGGATTGAGGTTTCCTATACCTTTCCTTGTCTCCTGACTCCAGGACATTTAGTTCTGCAGAGTAGATCCACAACCTAACTTAATCAACTTGCTGCAGTTATTTAGCAGTTGGAACAAAGAGAGAGATGGCCTTATTTACAATGGCAGGAAGTAAGCACTGAAGCAGGCCGGGGAGTGCAAAAGATTTGTTGAGAAGAAGTACCTTTGGTTGAAAAGAGAAGGAAGTAGGATTGGGCTGGAGTCATCCTCATAATAAGAAGCAGACTTAATAGCCCAAAGCTAAGGTTTGGAACACAGACTATAGATTGAATTTTGCATGGGACAGAAATGGCTAAGCCATTGTGACCCTTGCTTGCTCAGCCATGAACTGGAGACCAATCCAAAAGGAGTGCTGACCAAAAAGCAGAGGTGGACTCTACCACATGGGACTTAACACATGGAGACTGTCAGCTTACCACATTCCTTCCAGGTGGAAGAAAGTCCTTTCTTGATCAGAGAGCAAAGCAGTGAATTTCTATGATTGCCATGCCACATGACTGGTGCTATATAGATTCACTTCACATAAGTATTCAAGGATCTGAAGACCACTCTTCCAAAGGAGAAAGTTAGAAGATGGAAGAAAGGAAGATGAATTGCAGTTCTTATTTTTATAGTTAGTCTCAAGTCTACAGCTAGACCTTGCATTTTCCCTCTTCAATTATCCATTGTAAAGTCCCTTCTCCCTCAGCTACCTAATAACCTAAATCTTCTGCCTGTGGACACTAAGCTCCTGGTGACCATACCCTTCTCATGTACCATCAGTGTCCCTACCCAATCACAGTCCCAAGTAGACAAGAAAGAGCCAAGAGGCACTTAAGTAGGTCATCTGAGTTCCACCGATAGCCTTCTATACAAACTGATGGTAGCCTTCTATACTACCATTGTGTGCCAGCCACCCACTGCATTCTGTTCATCAGGATGAATTACCCTCGATGAGGTGATTATTTTTCTTATTGCCTGGTGGTTCCTAGACACAGTTAACCCAAAGTGCCCTGGTGACAGCCACAATAATGTGATGCTTGCTGGGTCTCCTGAGAAGGATGAACCTCTTTGGAGACCAAGATCTCTATCCTTGTAGAGCCCTGAGTTTCAGGGATGGGAAACTCAGAATCACCCTGTGGATCATTGGGAATGATGCGAGGTGGATCTGCTATTGCTTCTATCTCATATTCACAAGCCAATGTCACATTCTTACAGAGAGCACAGCATCATATAAATGACTTTAATTCTATGAATATACCATATTCTAGAGGATGGAAATCCATTTTCGCAGAGTATTACTATGATTATTGTAAGCAGAGTATTCTTTTGAACTGGTATTTCAGCTAAACCTTCAGCAGACCATTTTAATGCTTTATTAGGCCCAGTAGATCCTAAGGTCATGTGACCATTTTTGCATCTCCTTCATTCAGTCTCCCCTGTATTTTGTGGGATCTCATGATTGTGGATCAGGTACTCCATAAGCCCTGGGATAATATGCTGGCTGAGACACTATGGGTAGAAAATTTAAATTTATATGCCAAATATATGTCTACTCTATAAAAACAAATAAATGAACCTTCCAGATGGAAGAGTCCCAATGAAGTCAACTTTCCTTCAAGTGGTAAATTTGCCTTCTTAAGAAACAGCACTATGCCAAGTGCTCAGAATTGGTTTCCGTTGCTGGCAAATCAAGCATTCAGAGGCAGCAGAAGATCAACCATGGTAAGCAGAAGTCCATGCAGTTGGGACAATGCCTGAGCTCCATTTCAGCTGTCACAGATACTTCATTCATATGCCCATCTCCTGCCAGCACTGGGGTGGCTACTGACAACAGCTGGTTAAGATCAACTGGCCAAGTCACGCTTTCTCCTTGCTTGCTTGGTGCATTTTCAGGATGGAAGCATGCTAGTTGGTGTTAATGTGTGATGTAGAGATGTTCACACTTTATGCCCACTCTCATATGTCCTTCTATTACTCATGAATCCATATATATTCTTACCTCCTGCTACTTTTCCTTCCCCTCAAAATGAATGACCAGTGGCATCACCCAAAGGAACATCCAGATCTGCCCTTCTTCTATTTTCTGAGTCTACCTTTGACTGAAGCTATAATGCAGTAGTCATTCCTTTTCAGGAATCAAACCAAACTATAAGTGAAGATTACAGTATGTGTGGGGTGAGGGAAGGACGCATGGTGCAACATGGTGTGTGACATGGGAGTCTGGGTTACTGTTTACACACCTTGCTTATGCTCTCTGTTCATGCTTTTGCTTGGTCTCTAACATACCATTTCTGTATTTCTATCTCATGGATTTCTTTCAGACAAAGCTAACTTTATCACTAGAAATCACCTCTTAATGGGAAGTTCTGGACCCATGATCACTTATTGTTGCATGGTCAAGCATTATCTTCTTGACAGGGCTCTGTAGCATTTTGGGAATTGTTTTCAGAAAGTGGTTTAATCTTCTGTTATAGATGACATGAACTTCACCGAAACTCCAGGGGTCTGCATGGCGATTATTCCACTGGAACTTGCTACCAGATCCCTACCACATCTTTTCTCACCATTTACATATACAATATCATAGAGTCTGCCAAAATGCATTGCTTGCTTTCATCATAACCTGACCTGCTAGTGCATTTTCTTACTCCTAATCTGACTCAAAGCTTTCTAATTTGCACAGAATATAGAACAGACTAGCATTCCTAGGTGTAGAAATTATTCCCTCCAGTGTCAGAACAGGACACTACTACTGCGATATCCTCTCTATAGAAGAGAATGTATTATGTAGCAATTTGTCTTTTATGCTGGAGCAGATTATCTCTATATCACTGAACAATGGCTGATTAAAAGCCTCTTTGAAATAACAATAGTTTGTACCTGAGTATCAGTAGAGTTTATCTCTACCATAGAGCCATCTCTTGCTCATTATGCTCAATTAGAATAATCTTGTCAATCAACTAGATCAGCATGATGTTTTGTAGGATGTCCAGAAGATTCAGATCTCTTCAGACTGTATTATAATAGTGGATAGGACATTTAACTTAGCACTGAAGCAAAATTTGAACAATATGAATGAGAAGTCTTTAAAATCCTCTATCTCAAATTGGATATGAAAGAATGCATTTGACAAATCAAAGGCTGCCTTTTATGAAGACTTATTGACCTTCTCTAGAGGTTACCTCACTCAGCACAGTAGTTGCACAGTTGTACTGCTTGGTTGAGTTATCTACAGATATTCTCCAGGATTTATCCAGTTTCTGCAGGGACCTCAATAGTCAATTAAATGGAGAACTTTAAAGGTGACATTAATCTCCATAACCTACCATATTTTCTACTCACCAGAAAAGACTGTTTTGGTTTAATTTGATTTCGTTTTGAAGTCTTCAAATTGGCCTTCAGTAGGTAGTTCCTATTTCATAGTCCAAGACCACAATGTGTGAGTTGCTGAAATTTCTAATTATGTCAATTCCATTATGTATTAGAGGATAGAAGAAGAAGCCCACTGCTTATTCTATGTCAGATTTTTTTTTACAAGACTCCAGCTATTACATGATTCCAAAATAATTTCACTATTAAGAAGAAGAGCTATGATGATTCTTTGGGTTTCTTTGTATCAATTTCAAGGTGGGGTTTCCCTACATTTGTTCTTGAAATGTCTGAGGAGTCTTATTTTCCCATTCTACGGTCGCTCCCATACATTTTCATAGGGTTTTTTGGAGAAAAATTATTATAATCTCTATTTGCCATCTTGCTACAGGGTCTTTCCCTCTGGGAATCTAGGCATTTCTTCAATCAATGGGTTTCCTAAAAACTTGCCTTGTAATTTAAGCAAAAGATTATGACAATCAGAAAAACCACCTTCATGCTCCTTTTCTTGCTATTGCTTTATATTTAGTATGTACAGATAGAAAAAGAAAAAAAAAGCGAAAGAGAGAAGTATCTCTACTGCTTTAATGGCTACCCCCCTATTTTGCTTCCAGAGATGCTGTGTTCATTATAGATATCTGTTTTTCCAGTGTTATAGGAACCATACTAGCTGCAAGTTTGATGCATCCCTGGGAATCTTACCAAGGTTGAAGTCCTGAGAGAATGACTTCAAACCAATAAATTCTCTTTTATTTAATCTTATTCACCTGCTCCTTTAATTTGATCCAATACCCTTATAGTCCAGTCTCATGGGTACTTTTCTGGCCATGTCAGTACATGCTGGTTGGGTCTTGGAGCTGTTTGGGGTTATGGTCTCTTTCTCCCTTTGGAATTCCAGTGCATAAATAGCTGGGGTTACTACTTAACCCTGATTAGGGGCCTAGTGGCCAGCAGGGGTGATTAAGGGCATCTCTTGACAGAGGCAGGCACTCCTTGATAGAGGGGTCAGTGGGGGAGGCACTACTGCGACTTGAGATTCAGGGAAATCTGAACTGTTAAATTTCTTAGAGTATGACTCCTACCCAGGTATCTTCATCTCATGTTTCAGGGCCCCAGGTTTCCAAACTGCAACTCATATTTTGTCATAACAAGCTTGCCTTGGTTGAACATTCAGCCCCTTTAATGCTCACACTAACTATCCAACACTCAGCCTGCTGTTCCATTTTTCTTGTGCTCTAATTGTATGAGATGAAGACTTCTTTATAAGCTACCAAAGAGGCTCTCTGGCTCTCATACTTAGTTTTCAAAGTTTTTTAACTTGTTATCAGCATCTTGTTATCCATTTAGAGGAGCAATGCAACATGGTAACAACTATCAAATCCATTAGTTATCCTCCCCTATTTATAATTTCCCTAAAGGCTGAATCATCATAGTGACTAGTTCATTCCCGTCCACTGACATATTTTCCTAAATCATCATCAGTAGGATTATAAAAACTGAATTTCCACCATGCCATGGGTTATGTATGCTCCAGCCACTATCCAAGGAAGCATCCTCACTGCCAAATAAGTGTAGAATGGCCCAGTACCAAACCTCATCCTACTCCCTACTTTTACCAATAGTCACCTATCAGATTTCCAGGAAGTAGACACTAGATAGAGCCAGAGAGAAAGACTTATTTGGGAATAAAACCCGAGAGGGAAAATATGATAAGGTAGGTTTGTGCAGGGAGAGCAATCAGATCAGACAAAATCTGGCAAAGTCTCTATCATTCCAGTCGGGATCTCTTGAGTAAAGACTAGCTAATGGAGAAGTCCCATGTTGGGCAGAAACAACTAAGCCCCTGCCCTACCACCTTGCACCATCATTGTGGGGATAATTTCAAAAAGAGAATGGCATAGACTACCGCCATCTCACTGAGTCATTAGCCAGAGACCATCATGAGTAAAGCATGGCTTTGACTTAAAGTGGGTGAGGAGAAATTCTGAAGGAGTTGGCAGTGGGACCCCATCAAGAACACTTACTCCTCTCAGCTGTGCAGTGAGTCCTTTCTTGTAGGACCAACTAAAAGGTGTCTGAAATGCCTGCCCCTGCCGTTTTTAGAGGAGAACTAAGTAAAGAATTCTGAAGGGGGTGTAAACACATTAGCAGGGGTCTAGCATTTTCTTTGTACCTGCTGTTCCTTTTGATAAGAGTCTTCTTCCCCATTACAGGGATAGAGAGTCCCAATTCATCTCCAGTCATCAATACCTCCTTCCATACTACTTCTTCTAAGATATAGGGCAAGCAAAATAGTTCCTCCATCATCTGTCTTCTCAGAATACTATGTTCAAGCCTCAAAGCATGGTATTGAAATTAGTTAGTCTGACTTCTCACCCTAAAGGTGAGGTCCTTATACCAGAAATATCACCTTATTCTTTTCACATCCTGAGCACATTTCTTAAATAAATCTAATTATGGAAATTCAAAAGTCTTCAAAGAAAGGAGAACTGAAGAAAACAATCAAAACAAAAGACACAGTAAGAATGTATTTAATTCCAAATTAACACATTTAAATCAACTTTCACTCAAAATAGCAATGCAACACATGGGTTAAACCAGTTTTAAACATGACTGGTTCTGCTATTCTTGAGAGAGGACAATGGATAAGTCACTTATCTTCTAAACAAAATCATCTCCTCATCTTTAAAAAAGAAAGAAGGAAAAGAAAGAAAGAAAGAAAGAAAGAAAGAAAGAAAGAAAGAAAGAAAGAAAGAAAGAAAGGTAGATAGACTCAATTACATAAAAGTTCCCATTTTTCTTCAAAACCGACAACTGTATTTCTTTGAGATGCTAAAGAATATCTTTGAGATATTTTCAAAAATTTGTGAAGCCTCTAAAACAGTGTGATTTTAATAAATTTTTGTGCACATGGTGTGCATCTATATATTTTATTTCTTTATAGCTACATTTGCAGTGATTTTTATATTACTTTTGAATCTCTGTACATTTGAAATAACCTCTATGCAGCATTTTAGCTGTTTAAAGATAGTTTGCAATTAGGATTCAAAGCAAAGTAATTTTCCTGCCAAGATTTCTCCCTTTGTTATCTCCTGTTTCCATCAGAAGCCATTCAGTCTGTTACAGAACTGGAGCAGTGTTAGGGCTGCCCCCTTGCATGGAGTGTTAAATCACTGGCCATCTTTTCCAATGTATTTGCACACAAAGGCCTGGTACAAAGGTTAAGAATTCATCTTGATATTATCACTTGGGTAATCAAAGACATAATTACAAAAACGTTCTTGGAAGAGAGGCAGCATGATTCAGTCTTGGAAAAGCAATTTATTTGCAGTTCTTTTTGTAAAAAAGCAGATTTGGCAAGGTTCCATGATTAATTTAAAATTTACTCAACATAGCAATGAAGGGGAACCTCTTTTTATTATAGACAAGTTATTACAATCAAGTCGAGAAGTGATTGCATATTTAAACATATGATTATATCATAGTTCATATGCTGAATATATGAATTACTAATTAGGACAACTCTAATTCTTAGGGCATGCCATATATATCTTTTAGTTTCAAATCTTTCTGACAGATTATTTCTCACTAAATCATGCCTCCAAAAAAAATTATTGGATTGAAAAGAAGCAAGGAGAGCATCTACTTCAATAATTTTCAAAGTGTGTTCTGTGGAATTCTAGGAATCTACAAAAAAATGGCTCAAGGGAATACAAGAAGGAAAAGAAAGGCTGAGTAAGTAAAGTTCCAGGTCCCTTGACTTGCATCACCTTGAGCAAGCTTTTTTACAGAATTTGAGAGCTAGTTGTGCTACAAAGAAGGTCATTTTTTTTTTTCGAATTTAATTTTTGAAACATGTACCCCTGTGTCACAATTCCTTTACATGGTCATCCCATCTCTGCCTGAGTTGCTCATAAGATGAATCTCTCTCTACTTTTAAGGATCCCAATTCTATTTTTTGATAAGTCTTAGGAAGTTTTTTGCTGATTTGGACACAAATATGCATCTACATTGTACATTTGGTAGTTGTGTAGTTGTTTGGAGTCATTTGCAAAGATTTCACTATGCGTTAAACAGTTTGTTTTCTCCACAGAATCTCAGCTTAGAGATATAGGTTAGGGTGCAGAATGCTTCTTAGAGGATTTTCTTAGAACCAAGTCGGAAAGAGCTGGGAAGTGGAAGAAGTCAAGTTGTACTTCATGTATAAACCTAACCTCTCAAGAACCTCTGGAGCTAATATTAACCAACCTTCTTGATCAAGCAAACTCAAAATCCAGTTCTATACATCATGTCCCAATTTTGTTATTTTGTGCTTGTAGTTCCTCTAGGGAATGGCTTCTTGCTTCTTTTTTTAATCAAGTTCAGCACATCTCAAGTTGTTACAGGTTTAGTGTTCAGCAGGGGAGTGAAGGGACAGTAAAGGGAACTGTTGTTATTCTTCAGAGGTGAGGTTCTTGAATTGCCTTCCAGTGAAAATAACTTGTTATCTTGTTAATAATTAGGAGCGAGTCACTGCTACAAGCTCAGAGGATTCAGGGACGTGCAAAATCAAGATTTTTCAGGTTCATCTACTTACCTGTATTAACTGTTCTTATAAGTTTAATGTCGTATTCATCCTCTATCCAACTTGGATTCTGACCTTCACATAGCAGACCTGCCATGGTTTTGAGTTACTCTGATGAGTAAATTCCAGCCTGTTACTCAGCTTTCTCTGCAGTCTTATACAGGAAATGAGGACTTTTTTGTATGCTGACAAGGATGTCCTCTGGTTTTCATACAGACTTTTAATTGTACATTAATCACTCTCACCCCTTTGTTATATTTGTTTAGAAAGTGGCAGAACCCTAGAATAACCACCTCTCCTATTGTTTGTGCGCTTACTACATCCTCCATTTAAGTCAACACTGCAGAAGGTAGTGCATTCCTTTCCACAAGAGTACATCCCAGTTTATTATAAGTAAGAGTTTAACAGTTGGACCACTTTGTGCCAGGACTATCTGTGCTCCACTTTCCACCAGTAAGTGATTATTACCAGACAACCAGTGAATGACCCAGGTTCAAAGTGCCACTTTATCAACTGCTGTCCCAGACCACTCCTGGCATCAACCCTGCAGGTTTGTTTCTCCAGGAAGCAGATTTTGTTAGGGAGTATTCTTGGGATCAACACCTGGAAAAGAATGAAAACAGGGTTATACTGAGAGAAAATTCAAGCTGAAATGCTGATCCTAAGACAGCATTCATGGATCCTGTTTGAATTTCTGTACTTAGAAGGGCACATCAGAGTTGTCTTACACTGGGCTGAAATAGCTTACCCTTCTTATTTCCACCTTGGTGAGTCATTGGATGTGAGCCACCTCAGGAAGGGTGTGATGATGTGCAAAGTAGCTCACTGCAGACATTATACTCGTTGCTTTATTTAACTTACTCATCAAACTGAGAATAAAGGCTTTTAGCTATTTTTTATTCATCTATTCAATTATTCAAAAATCTTAAATATGTGAAGCCACCTTATATATATTGAGAATCTGTTGAAACTGAGGTATTCTGAGTTGCCTTTTCATAGAGAAATTGACAGTTCAGCTGTGTCCTGAAGGATATGAAATCTACCAGCATCACCATCATCTTCACACAAATATTAAACAAATAACTGAAACTTAGCATAGTTTAAATTGAATTCTCTTCCTCATCTCAGGAATAGCAACTCCATCTATTAATTGTTCGGTCAAAATCTTTGAAATGACTCTTGGCTCTCATCATTCTTGCATGCCTCACACCTCATCCTTCATAAAATCATGTTGGCATTACCTTCAAAATGGAACAAGAATCCAGTCATCTCTCACTACATCCAATAGCACTACCCTGGTCTGGGCCACCATTGTCTCTCACCTGGATTACTACAGGTATCTCTAATTTTACCCTCAATTTTCAACAATCTATTCCCAATATATTAACCAGAGTGATGATTTATCACTGGCTTGCAGTGATCTACCTTCCATTATCAGTGTAACCTCATTATCTAATACTTTCTCACTTGCTCACTGTGGTTCTAGCACACATCCATGGACTAGAAAAAGGAAGCACAAGAAATAAGAAGAAGAGTTAGAGGTGTTGCAATAACACAAATTTTTTAAAAAGAGCTTGAAAAAGAGCATCAGTAACAGAAATAAGAGAGATGATTGGAGGTCAAAATGATTAGCACTTAAGAGTTACTTAGAGGACATATACTTGCTAGTCCTTTGAGTAACTGAATAATTTATAAGAAGATATATAAAACAAATGACCAGTTTCCCAGATTGCACAACTGAGAGGCTATGGGCACCATTGTTATTAAGATAAACAATAAAGGAGGAGGAAGATAGAGAGCAAGATGATTTTTACTTGGGATCTATTAAGTTGATTGTACTAGTTTATCTCATATGTGAGATGTTTTAGAAAGAAGTCAATCAGATAATTTAAGTTATAGAATTTAAAATTAGAAAATAAATTGAAGTTGGACATACAGATAGTGAAAGTGTTAAAAAAATAGACAAAGAAATTTGGCAGAGATTACTTGAGTAAAGAGTGATTCATGAATTGGGCAGCACTCAGAACAAAAAGAGGTTCAGAGAGTTTTATCTAATACTGCAAGCAGTAAGCTTTTCTAGGCCAAACACAGTGGCAAAATAGAGGAATCACCTGATGGGCTACAGATAGGTGTCTACCTTATTTGGATATGATGTGATGAGTTGACTGCCTCTGACCGACTAAAACATTGCTGTTTGTTGTATTTCTTAGCTAGGTTTCAGTTTGTTTTTGAATTAAGATAGAATGGATTTTGTTATTTAGAAGCACAAAATTCTGAGACACTCTCAGGCTTGTTATTCAGCAAGAATCAGCATGATAATTTTTTCACAATAGACTAGGTATGGATTTATTTTATTTTTAAAAATTATCATTTTATTTTCTATTTTAATTCAACAGATACACTTTCAGGTTTGCTACATAGGAATGTTGTGTGATGCTGAAGCTTGTATTTCCGGTGATGAACATGGTACCTGGTCCTTATTAATTTTCAGCCTTTATCCCTGCCTCTAAACCCCATTTATGAGTGACCCAGTGTCTGCTGTTCCCATCCTTGTGTCTGTTTCATCATGACAATTTAATTCTGAATGAAATTTTAAATTATGAAGAAAGTCTTGGGAATATCAATGTTTAAGTATAAGTAGAAATAAAAAATTCTTCACTCAAACTGACAAGAAGAAGCTATTGAATTTTAAACTACAAATTAGTCACCTTTTGACCTCTCCCAGACATAACCAGTAGAGAAAAGACAAAAGCAGCCATATGGGAATGAATATATCCCACTACTTATGCCCCAATATCTCTTAAAATATACTACTCATAAAAGTTCAGTTTGCCTAAAATTCTGCCCCTGAATGTTTCCTGCAGTTACCACATCAATGAGCTCTGGCTATATCTGGTAAATGAGCAACACCAGTGGGTATAGGAAGAAAGAAGTGTGTAGAATTTTTCTTCCTCTTTTTCTATGGTTAAGGGAAATTTTTTATAATGACTGAGTCTCCTCAAAGTTGCTATAGTCTAACTGGGTGCCCCCTTTTTCTGTGGAATGAGATAACTCTCCCTCTGATTCTAATTCCTACTAGACAAGCGTAGCACCTGGGTTTTCTTTTAATATCACTGCCTTCTTCTCTTTGTCCCACCATCTCTAAGGGTGGTAGCAACTTTCTAATGTTACTAAAATCTCTTGTCTTTATTTTATTTTATATTTCACCATACCTTAATTGGCTTCTTAGTCCCTTTATTACTTGTACAAGAAATTATCTCTATTAAATCTGTGTTACCTAGAGTGGTCCCTGTTTTCCTGACTTGATGTGATATGAATTAATATATTTTAAAAACATACATATAAATTAAAGCCAAAAGTTAAAAGCTTCCTAATAACTCTGTGTCTCAGACAATAACTTCAGAAAACTAAAAGGTGTTCATTTTTTTCTATTGTTAAAATATTTAATCGGCCACACCTATCCAGTGAAAAAGTGAGAAAAGTAGAAAATTATGGAAAGGGGCAGAGAGAATAGGTTGAAGAAGTTTGTTTTCCACCTGAACTCAGTTTTATCCATCAGACTCAACTTTTTGTGCTGAAAAAGAAAAAGTCACGTACTTCCTTTCAGGACTGAGAAGTTACCCTCTGGTCAATGAAAGCAAAGGTCTTCACTCTCTCACCAATAAGAAAAGTTGCTTCCTACTCAAATGACTAGATTAGTCCTTTGTGATATTCCAAGGAAGTTCTGAGTTACAGGTAAAGGGGGCATTTGCATGCTCACTTTCACCACTCATTTTCCAAGAACTACTGTGGCTATTGCCTTCCCTCTATTGAAAGTTACGGCATAGAAAATTAATCTCTACCTGTGAGTGACTGAGAATCAAGGAAAAACTGGTGTGGCTGAGTCTAAAAAGAAAGTGAACTTTAACAAGAAGGAAAGATCAATAAGATCAAATGCTCTAGAAACCTCAAGTTAAGATAGCAATTGAAAATTAGTTATTGGAGGCATTACACAGACACCAGTGACATGGGTATTGGATAGTGAGGAAGGGACTGTAGTGTGACTGGAGAGTTCTTTCAAGCAGTTTAGCATGTATACAAGGGTGAATAAAAGAATGAAAAGAAGAATAGAGGGACTTTTTTAATGAAAACACTTGTGTATGTTTATATCATGATAGGAAAAAGCCAATAAGGAGAGGAAAGTTAAAGATAGAGAAAAAAGTTTTAATAAAGCAAGAGCACTCAAAGAACAAGATAAAAAAAATAGCAAGATATCGTGGACTGATGAATTATGGAAGAAAAAAACTTCATTCTCCTGAGACAAGGCAGTAAGAAGAAGGGATTGGTAGAGATAAATACAGATTTGTTTAATCCCTTTAAAAAATCATTAATCATTTCCTTTTTAAATTAATTCAATATGCATATTACCACTGGTCAAAGATCTTGATGATTATGCACAATCTAACCTTATCCTATTGGTTTAATATAATTCTAACAAAGGAGAAATATTTCCATTATTGCCCGGTGGATAAAGCTACTTTCCCTTAAAAGCTCCCTTCACCTTGCCTGTCTCTAGTATTTCTTCCAATGATGGTAGTTCTGGACAAAGTTGGGCAGAAACATTTATTTCATGGGCATTTGTATTAAACCAGCAGTTTCTATAATGTACATATTAAGAAATTACATGAAAAAATAGCTTTATGATAAGCAATATGAGATGTTTTTTTAATGAAAGGTATATTTAAGGTCTTATTATTGACTGCCTCATAAGAATCATACGAAATACAATAATCCTCCATCATCACTAAAATCTAGAGGTTTTAATTAGTAGAAATCACACAGAACAAATATTCTAAGCAGCGCCCTTTGATGCTGCAGTTGCTGTCTCTGTAGAAATGTATGCAATGTATCTCACTGACTTCCTGGGTTTTTTTTGGTAAAGAGAGTCTGAGTAATATTGCATTCTACTGGGGACCCAAACTTATTTCTTAGGAAGATCATAAAAGTTTTCATATTGAAATGACTTATAACACTGTCATCAACAACCCAGATGTGCTTTAGTAGGTGAATGGATATATAAATTACTGATTGGAAACAGTAATTTGAACACAAAAAAATGCTCCAAAACTTCACTGCATACCTATTAGAATGGCCAAAATCTAAAACCAAAACACTAAGTGCTGAGAAGAATGTGAGACAACAGGAACTCATTCATTGCTAGAGGGAATCAAAATGGTACAACTACTATGAAAGGAATTTTGGCAATTTCTTACAAAACAAAACACACTCTTACATAGGATTCAGCAATCATGCTAGTAATCATTTACCGAAAGGAGTTGAAAACTTATATCCATATAAAATCCTGCACACTTATGTTTATAGTAGCTTTAAACACAATTACCAAAATGTTGAAACAACTGAGATGTGCTTTGGTAGGTGAATGGATATATAAATTGTGGCTCATCCATACAATAGAATACTATTCAGTGAAAACAAGAAACAAGCTATCAAGCCATAAAAATACATGGAAGAAACTTAAATGCATATAGCTAAAGTGAATGAAACCAATTCAAAAAGATTGTATGCTGAGTGGTTTCAACTATATGACATTCTGCCAAAGACAAACCTATAAAGGTAGTAAACAGATCAATGACTTATGATTGCCAGGAATAAGGAGCGAGGGAGGAATGAATAGGATGATCAGAGAATAATGTTAGGACAGTGAAACTGCTTTGTATGATATTACGCATTACCAAGATTGATCACTAAAGTAAACAATGGACTTTAGTGATAATGATGTGTTCATACAGGCTCATTGATTATAACAAATGTACTACTTTAGTTGGGGATATTGATAGGGGAGGAGCCTAGGCATGTGTGAGGGCAGGAGATATATGGGAAATATTGATATAAGCTGCTCAATTTTGCCATAAACCTAAAGGTGCACTTAAAAAATACTTCATCATTCATCAAATTCATTGATGGATACATTGATTCCATATATTTACACTTATATATACACAATGGAATATTATTCAGTCATTAAAAAGATACAATCCTGTCATCTGTGGAAATATGAATGATCCTGGAGGATATTATGCTAAGTGAAGTAAAACAGGCCCATAAAGACAAATATTACACATTACATCTCATAAATGGGAGCTAAAAAAGTTGATATCACAAAAATAGAGGGCAGAATGCTGGTTACTGGGCTAAGAGGACAGGAGATGATTGGGGAGGAGGGAAAAGTTGGTTAGTGGTACAAAATTATAGTTAAGCCCAGGCATGGTGATTTATACTTGTAATCCCCAAACTTTGGAAGACCAAGGCAGGAGGTTTGTTTGTGGCCAGGAGTCTGTTATTAGCCTCGGTAACATAATAAGACCCAATCTCTTAAAAAATATATAGCTGGACTTGGTGGTGTGTGCCTGTGGTCTCAGCAACTCAAGAGACTGAGGTAAAAGGATTGCTTGAGGAGCTCAGTCCGGTGCTGAGGATCCACTTCCATCGGTCCTTACAGCCGCTCCCCAGACCCCACCAGCCAAAATGGTAAAACAGATTGATAGCAAGGCCTCTTTTCAGGATACCTTGGAAGCTGCAGGTGATAAACTTGTAGTTGACTTCTCAGCTACGTGGGGTGGGCCTTGCAAATTGATCAAGCCTTTCTTTCATTCCTTCTCTGAAAAGTATTCCAGTGTGGTGTTCCTTGAAGTGGATGTGGATGACTGTTAGGATGTTGCTTCAGAGTGTGAAGTCAAACGAATGCCAACCTTCCAGTTTTTTAAAAAGGGACAAGAGGTGGGTGAATTTTCTGGAGCTAATAAGGAAAAGCTTGAAGCCACCATTAATGAATTACTCTATGTTTTCTGAAAACATAACCAGTCGTTGGCTATTTAAAACTTGGAATTTGCTTTTTTTTTTTTATTTACAAAAATGTATGAAGTATGAAGACTATATAACCAACTGCCATCTGATTATAAAATGACAATAAAATATTAATTCTGCCCTTTAAAAAAATAAAAAATAAAGGATTGCTTGACCCCAAAAGTTTGAGACTCCAGTGAGTTATGACTGCACCACTGCACTCCAGCCTAAGCAACAGAGTAGACTCAGTCATTCAGTACATACATATATAATGAAGGAGGAAAAAGTCTTAGTGTAGTCACAGTAGGGTAATTGTAGTCACCAATAATTCATTTTATATTTCAAAAATCACCTCTAGAAGAGAGGATTTTGAATGTTCCTAACACAAAGAAATAATAAATGTTTAAGTTTAAGATACTCCAATACCCTGCCCTGTTCACTACACATTGTATACATTTGTCAAAATATCCCATTAACCCTATAAATATGTACAATTATTATGCATTATTTATATATTTTTAAAAGACCATAAAATGATAAAATAATTGCACATATTAAAAAAGTGTTTCATACTGATTATCAGAACGTTACCCTTCTTTAATCTCTGCTTCCAAGATCTCTATAAAGCTATTGCAATGAGAAGAGCCAACATGAGATGGCCAACTTGAAAACGGCAAACTCTGCAGAGAGATCATAACAAAAAATTTTCATGGTAACTTCTGCTGTCAAAAGTCTTTGTGAAGTCATGACTTTATAATTACCTTAATCTTCTAGTTTCCCATAAAGCTTTAAAATATCCAAGTTGAAAGATTCCTTACCACAATTTCCTCAAGAACCCAATTGATTTAGAATTAGTTGGGTTGCATATTTTAAAATAAGCAATTCTGACCTTAATAATAATATTATCTGGAGATAGACCCCTGAAATCTGTCTTTTTAGTAAACCCCCAGGATTATTTTGCATAGAGTCTAGAAACTGCTGTCTCAGAAATTATTTAATCTGTCTTCCTCATTATTTTTCAAAGTTATTGGGATATAGTGTATACAGAAAAGAAACAAAAATCCATGAATTTTCACAAAATGAATGTATCTTCATAACCACTACTTATATCAGATGCACAACCAGACTGGAGCTCCAAAACACCCCTTGTGCCCCTTTCCAGCCACTGCTTCCTATGGAGAATAAGCACTCTTCTGACTTATAGCATCATCAATTAGTGTTGACTATTTTAAAATTTTATATAAATAAAGCCTGTTCATTGGGGGAACTGACTTATTGTATTCAATTTTATTTTGTTGGACTTATTTATACTGTTGAGTTTAGTTGTAGTTTGCCTCTGGTCTTTACTGTCCAGTAGACTATTGCCTGAATATTCAATATGATCATACTTTCTATTGTATGTAGAAATTCAGATTGTTTCTAGTTTTTTTTTAATTATTATTACAAATAGCACTACTATGAACATTTTAAAATATGCCTTTTGGCACATATGAATGCATGTTTATGTTTGGTAATATGCCTAAGGATAGAATTAGTGGGTCATAAGGGTTTTAATTTTTTTTTTTTAATTCAGGTTTTTAAATTTTTTTCTTTTTTTTTTTTTGACTTTTTTTGATTTTTTTTATCTTTCAAAAGGAATGTACCAAGTTAAACTTCCATCAGTAATATATGAGGCTCCAGTTGTTCTACATCCTTCACACCATTACTTGGTACCATCCATCTTTCTGGTTATGGTATACCAGGATCACATTGTGATTTTGATTGTATTTCCCTGATGACAAGTTAAGCACTGTTTTCTATGCTTATTGGACATTTTAACATCTGTTCTTATGAAGTGTCTGTTCAAGTCTTTCACCCATTTTTTAATTAGGTTGTCTGCCTTTTGCTAATTGTAGCTCTCATTTATACATTTGGGGTTCAAGTTCATTATTGTGCAGATGCATTGCAATCCAGTTTGGTGGATTGGCTTTTCACATTCTTCTAAAAGGTTGTTATTTTTAAAAGAAATTCTTAATTTTAATGTAGTCCAAGTGTATAATTTAGTACTTTCTGTGTCTTTTGTAAGAGTGATTTGGCTATCCTAATTTCATGAAGATATTCCTTCTATTTTCCAAAAAACTTTATTTTATACACTTCACAAAAGAAGACATTCGAGCAACCAACAAACACATGAAGAAATGCTCAACCTCACTAATCATCAGGGAGATGCAAATCAAAACCACACTGAGATACCACCTAACTCCAGTCAGAATGGCAATTATCAACAACTCAAAAAATAACAGCTGCTGGAGAGGGTGTGGTGAAAAGGGAACACTTCTACACTGTTGGTGGGAGTGTAAACTAGTGCAACCTCTGTGGAAAGCAGTGTGGCGATTCCTAAAAGCTCTAAAAATTGACCTTCCATATGACCCTGCAATCCCCCTACTGGGAATATACCCTGAAGAACACAAATCACTCTATAAAAAAGATACCTGCACACGTATGTTTATCGCAGCATTGTTCACAATAGCAAGAACCTGGAAATAACCATGCTGCCCATCAAAAGAGGACTGGATTAAAAAAATGTGGTACATATACACGATGGAATACTACGCAGCCATAAAAAAGAACAAAATCATGAATTTCGCTGCAACCTGGATGGAACTGGAGTCTATAATACTGAGTGACCTCTCACAAAAA